>NW_027315801.1:2444040-2646540 GCF_026437365.1 Eucyclogobius newberryi
CTACTACTACTACTACTACTACTACTACTACTACTATACTACTACTACTACTACTACTATACAACTACTACTACTACTACTACTACTACTACTACTATTACTACTACTACTACTACTACTACTATATTACTACTACTACTATTACAACTACTACTACTACTACTACTACTACTACTACTACTACTACTACTACTACTACTACTATTACTACTACTACTACTACTACTACTACTACTACTACTACTACTATTACTACTACTACTATTACTACTACTACTACTACTACTACTACTACTACTACTACTACTACTATTACTACTACTACTACTACTACTACTACTACTACTACTACTACTACTACTACTATTACTACTACTACTACTACTACTACTACTACTACTACTACTACTACTACTACTACTACTACTACTACTACTACTATTACTACTACTACTACTACCCCAATCTCTGCACCCAGCTTTGTACTGACGTGCAAAGTCAGAAAAATGCATCGTTTAACCACTGGCAGGTCAGGAAAGACTAGATTGAGTGCTTGCCAAAGTGGGTAAAACCAAAGTGTTCTCTCAGCAGCAGCAGCAGCGGCGTCGGCGGCGGCGGTGGCTCAGGTGTCAAAGGTTCTTGGAAATGCAGGAGAAGTGACGTTCAGAATTGACTTGCCAATACAAGTAAAGGTGATGAAATGTGAGGAAGACTGAGAAAGTGATGTATCAGTGTCAGTGACGTGCCAGTTAATGTTTTAGTTAATTTTCCATCAGTGGAAGAACACATTGAAAACATGTGCAAAAAAGTGCACAGTAAAAGTCTAAAAGCAACCACATAAACAGAACATTTACTTTAGTTACAAAACACTAAAAGTACCAAGAAATAATTTGACACTGAAATAAGCAAGAATAATAGGCAACTCAAAAGCGGTGGAGTGATAGAGCAGAAAAAGCCAAACCTAAAACATACTCAGCGCATCACTAAACCTCACTAATGTTAAATATGGAGTCGGCCATTTTGAATCAAGCCACATTGTGATCGACCACGGGAAAAACCGCCACAAGTCGGCCTCGGTGAAACTGAGATAAAGCCAAAATAAGATGTAGTGTGTAATTTTCGTTTTTTTGCAAAATGTGCAAGTTGAAGTCATGGAGCAGCCATTCGATGTATCAGATAACAGTATTTGCAGCATTAAAATCAGTGGTCCCCAAACTACGGCCCGCGGGCCACATCCGGCCCATTGGGCCTTTCAATGTTGCACTGAATCACCTGTGAATTCTGTTTATCGACAAATGGCAATAAACCCTATTCCGATTCTGATTCTGATTCTGATTCTGATTCTTTGATTCTATTCAGGGCCTTTTGTAATCCAAGTATTTCCATTTTAATATAGTAACTTCTAATTCTGATTCAAGTCCAGTTCACATCAATAACACTCCTCTTGAGTCTTGAGTGACAGCTGTAGGGGGAGGTGGTGTCAGTGTGACAGGGGGAGGGCTTATCTCAATGAGATGCAAATGAGCCCCGCCCCCTGTGACTCTGGGCTCACTCAGGTGAGAATATTTGAGTCCCGTTTTCTCAGTGAAAGGTTTTGAGAGTTGTTTACATTCAAATGACCACAACTTACTCAAATATGATCAGATGTGTCTCTGGGTAAACATGTAACTGGTTTACCCACGGTCAGTCACTTTTAGCCCAGACCCCACGTGCTGCATCTAGAGACATTGAAATTCAATAATCAGACCATTTTCCTTTATATTCCGGACAGTTTTTGAGTTGTTGCATCGGGCTAAAAAGCTGAGATTGTAACCACTGGCACTGCATTGAAAAAGTAACAGAATAGAGTTCAAGAGCCCATGGCCACTTAGGAATATAGCGCCCCCTACAGCCACAAAAATCTGGGGAAATTATTGCATACATGAAAACAAGCAAAAAACTCAACAGGACCTATGTCATATTCTGTACCGTTTGGCCTCTGGGAGCAGGTTTATCTCCTACTCAAATCCTATTGGAATTTTCAGAGAGGCTAAAATAATTCTGTGCAAAGTTACTGAAAATGGAGAAACACATTATTTAGACCAAATGGATTGATTAAGTCATTACATTGTAGCTGTATTATGTCTGGCGTTTCTGGTTCAAAGCTGTGGACCCTGCCAATGCTGAGGGGCACGGATTGGGTTCAGAGGGGGGTAGAATGGCACGCCGTGACAGTTTCGATGCAGTTTTGATGAACCTGAACTTTTTACTATTTTTAAACAAGCTGAGGCAATCCCTCATTCACCAAGGAGTGAAAAAATAGATTTAATGATTTTTACTACTGCTGTTTTGGATCAAGTCCCAAACGTGGATGCAGGTCTGGACAGGGCTCTCCCACAGTAGCACTGACTCTGTATTACTCACCTCCCTGGAACTATTTTAATGGAAAATAATAGCCTTAGATGAAAGGATGATGAAAAGTATATTCATACTTTTATTAGGTTGTGTTGATCTTATTTAATCAGTGTCTTGAATGTAAAAATGATGCAACCAAAGAGTTCAGTAAAGTAGTTACAGTACCAGCCATCCTATGTTTTTTTATTGCAAATTGTCTATTATTATTTGGATCATGTTTTGGTATTTCCTCAAAAAAGTTTGGAATACACTGCAAACTTGTACTTGTGTCATGCTAGGTTTCTAAAATGGCTAAACTCCAAGGGAGATCCTAGCCACACAAAACAAAGCAGCTTCCTGAGGCCATAAACGGGACTACTATGAACAGTGTATTTGAATAAAATGACGTACAAGAAAAAGGAGAATAGGGAATCCCTCCACACATATGCAAATGTGCTTTGGCTGGTTTGTTATTTGTTGTCAAAGTAAATATGGAGGTAGAAGAAAGTTGTGTAAAGCCTTATACGTTTGAAGGAGTGCATGATGATCAGTAAATGTAACTTCAGACTCAAAAAAGAAGAGGACATTGGACAAACTCTGGCTTAAAATTAGTCCTTTATTTGGCTACTAGGGCATGACGACACATTTTTGACATTTTGGTCATCTTTCAGCAATCATAAAATATGCACCAGAGGCCTGTCTGCACTACGGAGCTGGATTAGAGAGTTAGTGGTAACTTGGAGGTTAAGCATGGTTTTGGTTGTATTACAAACATGGAACATTGGACAGTAGCATAACAAAATGACACTAATTACAATAGAGAGGAGACATATATTTTCTTCGATACACTCAGCAACATGCTGCCTCAAGTGCTAAATCATTCTTAGATTGTTAGATCTGAGTGCTGCTTTTGACACTGTCGATCATGGGACCCTCTAACAGAGACTGGGTGGGCATCACTGGCACTGCTCTAAATTGATTAAGGTCCTATCTGGAAGACAGGAAGTACTTTGTTAAAATTGGAAACCGTTTGGAACCCAAAATTTACAGTTGTACAGATACATATGTAGTGCAGAAAGTGAACAGTGCAGTGAGTGATTACATTTTGGTTGAAGTGACAGTGTTTAGGAAGTGTTCATGAGTCCAACGGCAGAGGGAAAGAAACTGTTCTTGTGACGGGAGGTTCTGGTCCGGATGGATGGACTGCAGCCTCCTGCCTGGGGGAGTGGCCTTCTGCCTGAGGGGAGTGGCTCAAATAGTCAGTTTCCAGGGTGAGAAGGGTCGGCTGTGATCCGACCTGCTCGTCCCAGAGCCCAGGAGACGTACAGGTCCTGCAGAGAAGAAAGTCTGCAGCCGATCACCTTCTCAGCAGAGGCACAATTCGCTGTAGTCTCTTTTTGTCCCTGGCTGTGGCTCCAGCGTACCACACGGTGCTGGAGGAGGTGAGGATGGAATGATGGTTGTGTAGAACTGAACCATCCTCTCCGCTTGCAGCTTGGCTTTCCTCAGCTGCCACAGGAAGTACATCCTCAGCGGGACCTTCCTGATGAGGGAGCTGATGGTGAGCTCCCTGACCGCTCCAAACGAACAGCTGCAGTACATCCAGAACGTTGCTGCTCGGAACCAGGAAGTACCATCACATTAGTCCTGACTAGAACCAGGAAGTACCATCACGTTAGTCCTGTTCTCAGGTCTCTGCACTGCCCCCTGTGGCTCAGAGAAGAGACTTTAAAGCAGCTCTGCTTGTGTACAAGTCTCTACATGGCCTAGCACCAAAGTACATCTCAGACATGTTAGTGCCATATGAACCATCTCGGACTCTAAGGACCTCAGGGACCACCCCAGAACTAAACCAGGTCTAACTCATGCAAGGTGGAAATTTAAATAGATTTCAATACTTTTTTCAGCCCCAAAAGTTAACGATTGTTTTGTAGTGTACACCAAAACACATGGAAACACACATAAATACAAGATTTCTGGTCCTAATTTTCAAACAGTGAAAATCTTTATCCAGGATAGCATTCAATTCTGTAAATTCAACCACGTAAAAAAATAAAAATACAGCACTGTTCTAAAAATAGCTCAAATGAAGTCTCGACGTGATTTTTCGTGTGTAGACGTTGCCTAATTTTGCCTGCGTGCGATCTTATCGCTGATCACACACCTTTTTCACACGGGGTTTGACTCATTCACTTTTCTTGGACTCTAAGTGCACATGTTGGGCGTGTCATGGCGGGTGCGTAGATGTTGTCGTGATCCAGGTATATTTGAAGTGTGTGCGGCGTCTTCAGAGAGCTAACTTATGCGGCTATGTCAACGCTAGCAACTATTGATTTTAGCCATATTTCTTTTAGTTTTTGAAAGGATTTTGACAGGACAGCTTTAGCGTGAAATGGGGAGACGAGAAAAGCATGTTTTTAGGCTCATTTAAGTTGATTTGTTTTTATTTATTTTTTATTAAAATAAATATATAATATTAAAATGAACGTGAAACAATACTATGTAATTACACAATGACATAAAACAAAACACGAATGCATAAAACATACACCCCACTCAACCCTCAAGCAGAATGTACAAAAAACATAAACATGTATGATATGATACAACATTTAACATATAAAAAAAATATTATTTCATGGATAGTTTTTTTCCCTGTATAACATTGAGTTGTTATAGTTATAATAATATTGTATTTTTGTGGAATTTGTCCCTCTTGGACCTTCTCATAGTTTCAAAGACTTTATTTAATAAAAACATATGTATTTTGGGGAGTGTATTCAGTACTTAACTATAACATACATCATTTTACACTGTGTTAATTGTAAAGCACAATATTAATCTAAAACGACTTTTTATTTTCTTTTAAAAAGTCGACATGATTTTCAGTAATCGCAAGTAAGCACGGAGCAGTGGGCGGAGATGAGGGGTAGGTGAAAACAGGATTTTTCGGAGCGCTCGAGCCTCAAATGCAGGACAATACAGGACTCAAACGTGCAGGAATCAACACAAGCAAAGAACACAAGATTAAATGTAATGTCAATTGTAAATAATGTCCCTTTTAAGTACTTGACAATATTATTCAAGTACAGGTAAAGGCAACAGTTGTAGGCCTAGTATAAGTAGCACAGTTCAACGTTCAACGGAATCATGAGTCAAACAAGCGAGCCTAATACGTGTTTTGGGTGCTGGATATTTACTATGGCCTGAGTCTAGGTGAATTTTTTCGTATCTGGCAGCGCGAACAGAAAATGCTGTCGATGCTCTGAATGTCGACGCATAAGTTTGTTTACATGTGCAAATTGGGTGGGAAGTTGAACATGAGGTGATTTCAATGGGGAAATTGTGAGTCATTTTGATTTTAAAAAAAGAAACATGGCCTTTACTGTCACTATTGTAATATATGATTTTATTTAACATTCTATTCTATGTAATTTACATTCATTTGGGGAATTTGTATTTTGATATTGATTTGAGGGTTTGTTTATATTGTGTGTGCTTATTTTATTGTGGGTACATTTATTCATTTATCCTGCTGTATATATGTATATGTTAAGTGGTTCCTGTTGTTTCTGTACAGCGCCTTTGATTGACGCACAGGAAGTAAGTGAAAACATGTGGAAATAAAGAAGGCTGCTGCTAAACACTGTCACTATTACTGCATTTTACATCATTTGTAAGAAATTGTTTTAATAGACAAATACAATAAATGTTTTTTTGAAAGTAGTGATTTTTTCCATCCTTTGTAAAACTGTGTGACATTTCTACAATAGGAATTCAAAATGGATGCTTATTTTTTGTTCCAAAGACTTAAAACCATAAGCATTTAGAGTCGATACCAGTTTATCATTGAAAACGTTTTATCGACTTCAATCGCCCTCCTAGGATTTTCAATCATTCCGATGCCATTCGACTTCGACGTGCAGTAACAGAGCCTCTTTCTGAAGCTATTGGGAACAAATGATGGATCTTTTGATTGTTTTTGTGTCTATTTTTGGTTTCACGTCAGGTTATGCAGACGCCTTTTCCCGATACTAGAATGTTAAAAATAAAAATGATGAGATGTTCTGTTAGTTAACTGGGGTGATTTTGGGCATATTTGGCAGAGTGAACAGAGCGCACTCTATAAGCTGGTCCAATATTTGCTCAAAGCCCCCTCAGACCCTGACACGTTTTTCCATTAGCTAACAGACAACAAACCCCGGCACCATGACATCAGAGCGACCCACTGAACAAATGGATGATTCATTTTTGTTGTCCAAGTTTGGCCGGGGTGCAACTTATCCTCCGGAGCGACTTATATCTGATATTATTAACTCAACCACAAGAGGGCGCTCTAGGCTCTAAGCGACGCAGAAGAAGAATCTGCACTTCCTCTTCCTCTGGAGTTTGTGGAGTTGTTTAGAAGTGACACAGAGGAAGAAGAATTCAGTGGATTTAGTGATTTGGGGTAAAACTGATGCTTTGCTAAACTTGTTAGCATGTTCTTTATGCTATAGTTCTCTGAATAACTGTTCATATGTTACGTTAACATACCAGACACTTACCACAGTTCTGTCTGTGCCTCATGTAGCTGAAGGTGTTAGCGTTAGCATACGTCATGTAGCTGAAGGTGTTAGCGTTAGCATACGTCATGTAGCTTGAAGGTGTTAGCGTTAGCATACGTCATGTAGCTGAAGGTGTTAGCGTTAGCATACGTCATGTAGCTGAAGGTGTTAGCGTTAGCGTACGTCATGTAGCTGAAGGTGTTAGCGTTAGCGTACGTCATGTAGCTGAAGGTGTTAGCGTTAGCGTACGTCATGTAGCTGAAGGTGTTAGCGTTAGCGTACGTCATGTAGCTGAAGGTGTTAGCGTTAGCATACGTACACCTATTCACCATGTTCTCTCATCTGTTATTATTTTAAATTGTATTTCAAGATGAAATGTCTGTTCTTGGTCTTGGATTTGATCAAATAAAATTTGTCCCCAAAGGATGTGACTTATAGTCCGGAAAATACGATATATAACAGAAAAATACATCTTCAACCAAAAAAGACTGGGCTGAAGCAATAAGCCCCTGCTAAAAATTAAACAAATGACAATTAATTTGATCATTATCAGAATTCTATACTTTCTTATTTTGTTCATAACATTATATGTACGAATACGGCCGACTCTGACATCCTCATTTCTCTCTCATCCTCGTGTCACACTTTCCTCTCCTGTCTAATAAAGCCTACAGGACACAAAAACATCCAAAAAAGAAGAAGAATTTCACTTAATTGTTGTTATTATATATATTTTTTTCTTTTATAATTTTGACAGTATTACTGGTAATTAACCTAAATTCATCACCGAGATCATTCCATGGTTTGATTTTTAAAACATCTTTAAGTTCTTAATTTACAGATTCAAACTGAAGAAAACCCTCAGAGGTTATAGTGTCTATTTCGTCATTTATAGAGAAATTCAACTAAATAAAGTCAATACACAACCGCTGCATAAATGCCACCACCTCCTCTCATCTTATTAAAGATATTGAAGTTGGCTACAACAGGGTAAACAAACAGGCGAGGTGGTCGGATTGTCCGGTCTGATCTGAATCTGGTGCCCGCTCGTCTGTGAGTTTGACCATGTTTATCCTGCTGAGAAAGTCCTCTTCCTCAGAGCCTCAGAAAACATGCCAGACGTGTGAAGTCAAAGGAAGAACTCTTCTAGTGTTGCCAACTACCTCAGCCCCAAATGAGAGACACTTTCTTCCCACAGCTGACCAACAATAATGGAAATTGCAAGGTTTCATTGGTCATACCATAAACCTACTCATTTCAGTGTAATGTTGGTGAACCACGACTGCACTTTGCTTGGATGTATTGTTCATGTGAAGAGTGAAGACAATTATTACAAGTTTCTCTCAAATGTCATGTTAGCATTAGATTATAACCATGTGCTGCAGACACTGAAAAGCTTTAGACCTAAACCATTGTCAAACTCATTTATCCCAGTTCTGAGCAGCACATGAGGCCACGTCATATTCTCTCTTCTGATCTGTAATTAATTGTCCAGAAACAATTTCTGCCGTGTCCACTACAACCGCTTCCTACATGAGCATGTTTCTGCCCCACAACAGTGAGACCCATGTACCCAGCACATGTCACACACACGGCAAATCAAAGTGCTTCACCAGCAGGAGGCCGGTCCATGTTTAGTCCTGACTCTGGGCACCAGCAGGAGGCCGGTCCATGTTTAGTCCTGACTCTGGCACCAGCAGGAGGCCGGTCCATGTTTAGTCCTGACTCTGGCACCAGCAGGAGGCCGGTCCATGTTTAGTCCTGACTCTGGCACCAGCAGGAGGCCGGTCCATGTTTAGTCATGACTCTGGCACCAGCAGGAGGCCGGTCCATGTTTAGTCATGACTCTGGCACCAGCAGGAGGCCGGTCCATGTTTAGTCATGACTCTGGCACCAGCAGGAGGCCGGTCCATGTTTAGTCCTGACTCTGGCACCAGCAGGAGGCCGGTCCATGTTTAGTCATGACTCTGGCACCAGCAGGAGGCCGGTCCATATTTAGTCCTGACTCTGGGCACCAGCAGGAGGCCGGTCCATGTTTAGTCCTGACTCTGGCACCAGCAGGAGGCCGGTCCATGTTTAGTCATGACTCTGGCACCAGCAGGAGGCCGGTCCATGTTTAGTCCTGACTCTGGGCACCAGCAGGAGGCCGGTCCATGTTTAGTCCTGACTCTGGCACCAGCAGGAGGCCGGTCCATGTTTAGTCATGACTCTGGCACCAGCAGGAGGCCGGTCCATGTTTAGTCCTGACTCTGGCACCAGCAGGAGGCCGGTCCATGTTTAGTCCTGACTCTGGGCACCAGCAGGAGGCCAGTCCATGTTTAGTCCTGACTCTGGCACCAGCAGGAGGCCGGTCCATGTTTAGTCCTGACTCTGGGCACCAGCAGGAGGCCGGTCCATGTTTAGTCCTGACTCTGGCACCAGCAGGAGGCCGGTCCATGTTTAGTCATGACTCTGGCACCAGCAGGAGGCCGGTCCATGTTTAGTCCTGACTCTGGGCACCAGCAGGAGGCCGGTCCATGTTTAGTCCTGACTCTGGCACCAGCAGGAGGCCGGTCCATGTTTAGTCATGACTCTGGCACCAGCAGGAGGCCGGTCCATGTTTAGTCCTGACTCTGGCACCAGCAGGAGGCCGGTCCATGTTTAGTCATGACTCTGGCACCAGCAGGAGGCCGGTCCATGTTTAGTCCTGACTCTGGGCACCAGCAGGAGGCCGGTCCATGTTTAGTCCTGACTCTGGGCACCAGCAGGAGGCCGGTCCATGTTTAGTCCTGACTCTGGCACCAGCAGGAGGCCGGTCCATGTTTAGTCCTGACTCTGGCACCAGCAGGAGGCCGGTCCATGTTTAGTCCTGACTCTGGCACCAGCAGGAGGCCGGTCCATGTTTAGTCCTGACTCTGGCACCAGCAGGAGGCCGGTCCATGTTTAGTCCTGACTCTGGCACCAGCAGGAGGCCGGTCCGTGTTTATTCCTGACTCTGGCACCAGCAGGAGGCCGGTCCGTGTTTAGTCCTGACTCTGGGCACCAGCAGGAAGCCGGTCCGTGTTTAGTCCTGACTCTGGGCACCAGCAGGAGGCCGGTCCATGTTTAGTCCTGACTCTGGGCACCAGCAGGAGGCCGGTCCATGTTTAGTCCTGACTCTGGCACCAGCAGGAGGCCGCTCCATGTTTATTCCTGACTCTGGCACCAGCAGGAGGCCGGTCCATGTTTAGTCCTGACTCTGGGCACCAGCAGGAGGCCGGTCCATGTTTAGTCCTGACTCTGGCACCAGCAGGAGGCCGGTCCATGTTTAGTCCTGACTCTGGCACCAGCAGGAGGCCGGTCCATGTTTAGTCCTGACTCTGGCACCAGCAGGAGGCCGATCCATGTTTAGTCCTGACTCTGGCACCAGCAGGAGGCCGATCCATGTTTAGTCCTGACTCTGGCACCAGCAGGAGGCCGGTCCATGTTTATTCCTGACTCTGGCACCAGCAGGAGGCCGGTCCGTGTTTATTCCTGACTCTGGCACCAGCAGGAGGCCGGTCCGTGTTTAGTCCTGACTCTGGGCACCAGCAGGAAGCCGGTCCGTGTTTAGTCCTGACTCTGGGCACCAGCAGGAGGCCGGTCCATGTTTAGTCCTGACTCTGGGCACCAGCAGGAGGCCGGTCCATGTTTAGTCCTGACTCTGGCACCAGCAGGAGGCCGCTCCATGTTTATTCCTGACTCTGGCACCAGCAGGAGGCCGGTCCATGTTTAGTCCTGACTCTGGGCACCAGCAGGAGGCCAGTCCATGTTTATTCCTGACTCTGGCACCAGCAGGAGGCCGGTCCATGTTTAGTCCTGACTCTGGCACCAGCAGGAGGCCGGTCCATGTTTAGTCCTGACTCTGGCACCAGCAGGAGGCCGGTCCATGTTTAGTCCTGACTCTGGCACCAGCAGGAGGCCGATCCATGTTTAGTCCTGACTCTGGCACCAGCAGGAGGCCGGTCCCTGAGGTCATAAATTGTAAAAAGTTAAAAAAGAAAAAAAAAGAAGAAAAAAACCTGGTGAGGGAATGCCTGCCTTCGGTAAAAAGTCCCGTGTGGTTTCCAGTATTAACACTATTTTATTAAGTTCTAAAACATGAGATTCCAAAGTAACGGTATTTAAGAGGTTTAAAAAAGTAAAAAATAAATATCACATAAATGTCCTTTAAAGCGGCTGTACCTGTTTTGTGTAATAAAGTCAAATCTGTGTCGGCTGTAGAACAGATATATAATGTCAAATGATCCATTCCCTTATTATACACCATTTATAAACCGAAAAAAGAGGCAAAATCCCAAGCAGCGTCATTGTTGTAACAATTTTATTTTCCGTCACGAACACGAGAAAAGCCTTCCACAACACGAGGAGAGACAACGCGCGATACAGCGATTATAAAAGATGGCGGCTGCGTCCTCCAACAGGGGGCGCCGTTAAATAAACAAAACCAAACAAGCGAGAATAAAAACGTTATCCGTAGTGACAAAACGCTACAAAAACCAACAATGGTCATCGGTTTGAGAGCGCACGTTTAGAACACAGGAACACAACAATAGATTTGAGTTAGCTAAGCCCCTCCCCCTGTAAAAACCCCTCCCACCCCAGAAGAAATAGCGGGGACTTTCATCTTTAAGACATTTTGATGCAGCGTTTTAGAGTTAGGTCATGCAGATTTTTTTGTTTTTGTCGTTTTAATTTACTGACAATGTCTAATAAAGTAATAGAGACGGAGCCTTTCAAAAAATAAGGTTGCAGTGATGTTTTTGCGTTGGGGGCGGGGCCTAACAATCTGACACAAGTTGCAGTTTTCACTCCTTTTTCTCTGGCATCTCGTGTAAAACGTACAAAGTTTCAAGTGTGTTCCTGTTTTGTAAAACATGCGCTTGTAGGACTGTAAAAAGTGTGCGTCAGGGAAAAAAAGAGCTCATTTGATTTTATTTCGCGACGTATGCTAATTTAGAAAAGCCCAACCACTGACAAAACATTACAAATAAAAATGTACAATTCAACCCCATTGTAGCACTATAATATCCTGGCTTTTCTTTTTAATTGGTACATTTATCTGATGATCAAGATTAAGCGCTAATTAGCTAATTGCTAAAAAAAGGGCTAACAAGCAGGTCATATGAAAGAGTTTAGTTTTAGTAACATGTTATTTTTGTCTCATTTTAATAACGTATTTATAATTTGACAAATCGTGGTCGGCCGACTCAATCAGACGGCAATTAATCAAGGTTTTAAATATGTTTTGCATAAACTTTTAGCAATAATTAGCAATAGATTTTGTTTAAATGAAAAACAAAAACAAGGGTTTGTCTGATACTAGTGTGTTATCGGCACATTTTCAGGCATCGTATCGGCGAGTACTCGGACCAAATCGGAAATCCGATACCGCGGCGTGTTTTCCATTTTTTGGAACGTCGCTGGCGAATTTGGAGCTGCACTTTCATGTCATAAAAAGAGCTTATTCATGGCCTTTTCCAGTTGTGATCCACGTTAATAAACCTAACGATGACTGAAAAAGAAGTCGTTAGGCATATAATAATAATTAAACATATGTAACATAACATAACATATATAAATAATAATAATTAAACATATGCGCAGCTCATTAGTGCTTGTTCACTTGTGACACGCAACGTTGATTTGATTATTTTGAGCCTTTTTTTTGTAAATCTTGTTTTGGGCTTTTTAAAATGTATTTATTTATATATACTAAAAATGAATGAAAATGAATTGGAATGATGTTCTGTTAGTGCAGTATAAAGGCGGGGGTATTTCACAATGGTACATTCTTTGATTCAATTCAGTGTCGTTCTCCGTTGTTTGCGCGACAGTTTAAACAGCCATGTTGCTATGGAAACGAACTCGACTTGCGGACAATGCAAGACGTCATACATTACTCATTAAACACACTTTTCAGCAAGTTAGTAGTAGTAATCCTTCATAGCGTGGCCAGTTGTACATGGAATGTTATTTTCACAACAAAAAATAGCTTCGATCCTGATGTTTTCACTTAAACATTTTTGTTGTTTTTGATTTTTATATGAAACATTATTGAAAAAAAACACCTTTTTGCCCGTGTGCGTCTGTTACCAGTGGACTATTACAGTAAATATATGCCATTGTATTTAATTGGCATTCCTGGGTACAACAGCTTAAACTTGTTGGTTGTTGAACATTGTTGCACAGCAAAAAACTATTTCCAACACCACAGAAAGATACTTCAAAGATACTCTGAAGTTATTGGTCGTAATACAAGTAATACAGTAATGTAAATGAGAATACATGTAAATAATACTAATTTTAAAAAAACATCAGCAGACAGAGCGAAACAGAGAGGTAAAAATGCGGCGTGCTTTGGACAGAGGCGACGTTTCAGCACATGTTTTCTATATTTGTACAATGAAAGTAACTCATTTATTGCAGATTAAACGCTGCTTTAACCAATATGTTGTTGTTATTCAGTATTCAGCCAGAACCGTAAGAAATTGGCATCTTTTTTTCTCTTTCTTTTGTCAGTTGTAAAACATTTTAACTTCCAAATACTTTAACAACTTGGTTCGGTCATTTCATATTTGAATAAAATGGTAATTTCAGGTTATTTGACAAAAAGTGATAATGCAAAGTTTCTATGCATTGTGCTTAAGTCTAAAAAAAGCAATTAAAACAAATAAATAAAAAAATCCATGCATCGTGTTAGTCTAAAAAAGTGCTAGTCTAAGAATAAAAATTAAATCAAAAAATCAATGCATTGTGTTAGTCTAAATAAGAAAGAAAAAACTAAAATAAAAAGTATGTATTGTGCTAGTCTAAAAAAAAAAAAAGATAAGATAAAGTGAAAACACTATTGCAGTAGCTTCACAAGGATATTACCCATAATGCCATGTTGTAAAGACAACCTTCCCTGATTTGCTGCTTTTAATGGGCAAACTAGACTAATCTAATTTACTGAACTTTTATCAACATTTTTGCGAGGCATATGGCAATGAACACAATTTAACTTGAATGTTCATAAAATTGTCACATTTGTACGATCACGATATAAAATATAATCGAATTCAAATGTGCTTGATTCAGAGGTAGAAAATCTGCAATATCTTAACGCATGTAGTTACATTAATGAGACAACCTGAGAGTTTAGTTAGATACTACAATTGTAAGTATCTTATGCTCGTTTTGTTTTGTTTCTCTTTGCACGTAATCGCCATCAAAAGAGTTGAACAAACCCTGGCGCGCAGTCGCTACAGCGCTAATCGCACAGATTTGAGGCGTTTTGAATCCTGCTCAGACTCTTCACAAGAAAACCCTGTGTCTCCAAGAGTTTTTCACCTTTCTGTTTTGTGCCCTGCTGAGTAAAGTCAGTGTACAGGTGTGGGTGGAGGGGGCGGAGCACTCTGTGACGGCCCCCCCGCTGCCTCGCTGCCGGCCGAACGTTGGCTTGGTTTGAATACACGTGAACATCGTTGGCGTTAAGTCTGCGGAGAGAAAACAGAAACGGGTTTGAGTGAGCGTGTTCAGTCACTCAAGAGCGCTTTGGCACGATTCTCACTGCTCAGGGCCTGGCAATAGCAATTGTTTTCTTACTGCTCCTCATCATTCCTTAAACGCCTGACTGAAATGATCCCCATTCAAAACCAGGGCTAGTTAATCGCAGCTCATCGATTATTGAAATAATCAGTCAAATAATCGCTAACTGCTCAATTCACAGGTTCTGAAACATGCCATGAGCTGAGAAAAGTAGTTTTAACTAAATTCCACAAAAATGATGTGTAAAATGTGTAAATTCAATGTATTTTTTACGGAAACATACTAGAGTCCATAGATGCTCGTCAGGATCCTCAAACAGCTTCACTTCTGCTGCGACTGGGTAAGATTTAGTACAAATCTGTTCATCCCGTGCGTTTGCATTTTAAAAAACTGACCTGAAAATGACCAGCATGTTTTTTTGCAACATAAATATTCCAGGCCTCACGGTGACCAGCCAGGGGTGTGCCTGGTCACAACTTCAATTTTGCTTTATTAACCGCCTGGTCCTCTTTCAACAACTTTTACCCCCGTGTCACTGGATCGAGTGAAACTTTGAATTTCCAGAAAAATGGGTAGATTCATCATCTTTTTTCAAATGGCCATAAAATCTATGCTTATTATTATTATGTCATTATAATTACTATATTATTATTATTACTATATTATTATTACTGTATTATTATTACTGTTATTACTCTACTATATTGTTATTAAATCATTATCATTATTATTATTATCATCCCATTATCATTATCATTATTTTCCCCCAAATTCCTTAATATACTTGTAATCAAAACCAAATTTAAAACAATAAATAAATGGGTTTTTAGGAGAATACATTTGAAAAAACAAAAACATGTTCAGAGTTAAAAAGCCACAAAACTCTCAGAGAATAATATTTTAACCTTAAACCTGACTATTTAAAAAAAAAAGAAAAATCTGGATCTACTTTTAATCTACTCATAGTGTATGTTAAAAATGCATAGATTTTTCATTCTAAGTCAATTTTGTTTTTCATAATAACATAACTGACCACAGTCTTTTATCTTTTATTTACGATTTTTCATAATAAGAAAAATATATTTGGGCTAAATTTCTTTGAGCCAAGTAAATGTCAATACATTTACCTTTGTGTTTTACTGTGTTATGAATGGGAGAAATGTATTACAAATAACTACTTATCACCATTGACTTCCATTGTGAGCACATATTATGACTAAAACATTTTAATATGATGCTTTTCCATAGAAATGAGAGCAAACATGGCTCTGCTGGTCTGAAGGTGCAGAGCGGTTACTGAACTGATGACACGTGTGCAAACAAACAACCGCCCGGAGACCAGTGTTTGTATTTTGACCTGAGAAACTACTTCTCACTTCCTTCTCGCTTCCTTCTGGCCTTCAGTAAATCTGCGGGGTCAAAGTGTAAATAAATAAAGGGGCGGCAAGGCAAATACTCCCTTAATTTATATGTATAACAGGTATAATCAATCAGAGACAACTTTTATAGTTGACTCCGGGTATATATTATTACATCTCGCCCTATATTGTAAAATAATATGCATTGTACATATAAAGTTTGGACGTGAAGGAGAAGATTTGAAGTGCACTTGACTCGGCTCATTTCAATATTAAGAGTAAAGAGTGAAAAAGTGCAAATTGCTTAATATAATTTCAGTGGAGAACTATTTGGGACATTTTGACGGAATGGATTTTAAATAAATGAAAAAAATATATAAAAAATCCAAACTCGTGATTTTGGGATTTTCTCTTCTTCTTTTATTCTTTTTTATTCAATTATTTATTGGATGTCTGCCGTTTTTCATTTGTGTCTGCTCCCTCTCTCTGGTCGTGTTTTTCTTTCAACACGTTTGTTTTTATGTGTTAATTAAAAAATAATAATAATAATTTAAATATATAAAAAATATATAACCTAAAAAATACATACATTTGAAAATGAGTTGTGAAAATCAGATCTCCCGGTGCATTTTATTTATTTTGTTCATTTATTATCTATCTGTGCTAGTACTGACACAGCTCTACTCTCCTATTTTACAACCAAATAAATGATACTTGAAGGATAATGTCATAATAAATAGATCGTCTTGTTCTTTCAGGTCGAGACGCGTCTGAATTACGAGCGCCTTTGACGTAATCACTGTCATTAAAAGTCAAACGCTTCCAAAAAGTGTTTTTCAAGCTTCATAGTTGAGTCGAGCTGCGGAAAATAGAAAATTGACCATTTCCTAACGCATCAAAATGACCTAAAGTTGAGAATCGAAGCAAATGACGCATCAAATGATTCGTCTTCAGTTTCATGGCGTTCGCTCGTAGGTTTCAGTCCTAAAAACGATCAACGGCCGGAGTTTGAGTAAAGCCGAGTCACCTCTGCACTTTGCCGCTGCATCTTGTGAAGCGAGCAGGACACTTGCTCTTCTTCTCCCAATCCTTCACGTTCCGACTCTCGCTCCCGCTTCCCTGTGATGCCCCCTCTGGCGTGGAGGTGCAATCCTGTGCAGCGGCGAGAGAGTGACCCAAACGTTATCACTAAAGACTCAATTTCATACATATCGAAATGATGGTTGCAAATCAAAAATGCACTAATATAAAGTTATGTAGGTGTTTTATGCTGTGAATTGCATGACTCTTGAAGGCTATTGAAATAATGATCAAAGTGAATAATAAAAACAATCAAATGCACTAATTGCGATAAAAAAAAAAAACAGTATTATTAAAAACATCTTCTGCCATTTAGACCCATCTTGAGAGCAATTAAGGCTATGATAAAGTGTGACCAAAACCGTGGCGATGGCTATGATTGGGCACCAGCATTTAAGCTTCAAATCTCAAAGGACTCTAATGACATGGCAACACTTAAAGAGCGGTCTGAATTCAGAGCCTCAAAGTGATGCAGAAGATGACATAGATGATTGAGAACACTGACCAGGATGCTGAGGCACAGCAAACTCGTGGTAAACTCGGCTGCTGGTGATGTTCTGGCTGGTTTCTGGCACTGAGTGGTTTCCTGCATCACAAACAGCACAAAGTCAGATTGTTATTGGAGGAAACAGCGCTTTAGCGAAGCACCGTCTGATCCAAGCAGGGCTGAGCCACACTGCCAACTTAGTATGAGTGTGATGTGTGTGTCGGTGAGTGCGGGTCGCAGGGGCTGACGGCACAGATTAGAAGCCTCGCTTCCATCAGCCTGCCCCAGGGCAGCTGTGGCTACAGTAACTTACCCATACCAAGTGTGGAGTGAATTGATGATGCAATGAAAAGCACCAAGGGTGTGAAAGGCTATGTATAAATCCATTGCATCATCGTCATTATGATGTGAACTAATATTCAAGTCTGGACCTGCTGTGGAAATCCAGTCTGACTCAAACTATTTGAACTATTGAACTAAATAAAGAGGGAGACACGTATACGGCTGTTTTGATCCATGGAAGGAAAGTGGTCACTTCCAGGGAAAGTAATGAAAACATTAGTACAGGTTGGGCACATTCTGCCAACATATATCTATTTTTAGATTTTCTATGCTAATCAAGCTTTGTGGACACCGCGTCATTTCAAATGGGCCATGACTCATTTAATGTGTCACGGCCTGGGTTCTGGAATGTTCCACAACAGTAACTAGCATTATTTAACCCAATTATGCATTTGTACTGTGAGTGGACACATAGCCACTTTTAATGCCATATTGTGGAAAATTCCAGATAATCATATGGAAATTGTCTTTGAAATAGAGACATCTCCACCGCCACCCTGGAGTAATTTTCAATCTAAAGGTCCCTGAGGGGATTAGTTAGTCCTGCCATAAGGGTTAATGCTTTAGTACAATTTAATTTACAAAACTACAGGAGTTGGCACTTCTCAGGGTTAAACATTTCTGACCTCAAGGACTTGAAGCTGCAAAAACATTGAAGTTTTGTAATTTGATCTTTTTGGCTTTAGAGTATTTTGTGATGACTGCACCTGTTTTCAAGCAGCTTTTTCATCCTCTTCTTTAGTCTAACGTTTGTAAGATTTGATATTTTATCCACATGTTTCTCTTGGATTGCATCCTCTGTATTGCATCAGACCTAGCTTGATAAATAAACGAGGGAGGAAGAGTTGGAAGATACATTTTTTAGCTTATTTTGATCTTGTTTAATAGATTAAATGATTATTATTTGACTAGGTAATTATGTGGATTTGCCAAGGTTTGAGGAAAGCTGTTAATAGAAAATAAGTTGTATTTTATCCCACCATTTCTGTTCAAATATGTCTAAGTATATCTTTTAGACTCTTTAATTCTCCCTCCTTAACTGCATCAACACTGAAGGGACTTATATTCAGGTTTATAATCAGCCGTCTTCAAATGAGTGCTTCGTAGCTGTAAGACAAAGGTGGACAGCTGATTGTAAACCAAAATTTGAGTGTCTTCTGTGTTGTGTTGTTCTTTTTGCGTATTAGTCGTTTAGTTTTCCCAATGTAATGCTTTTGAATGAATTGAATACACCATATTGCTCAGTTTTTGTGCGGCTTTAGGATGAACCAGTTTCCGTCTTAGCATGTTGCTATGTAGCTTTTCAAATAGAACCCATTCCTGCGAGATTCAGACTGTTCACACTGCGATTTGTGAGTTTGTGGCCACCTCTTAAGCTCGATGTTGTAATGTTTTTCTCGCCCCGTCTTTTCCTTTGAACATATCACAATCTAGTCAAAGATCCGGTCGACGTTTTGTGAAATCGAGTTGCTTCGGTTGCCCCGGCTCCAAAGAAAAAGCAATAAAGCGTTCTAAAGCGTTCTCCAGTGCCGTGTGGACAGGCTCACCATGCTGTTGTTGCGTATGAGGCTGTGGCAGTGGTTTTATCCGTTGCTGTTGCGCAGTTTGTTGTGGTTTTCTTGGCCCCGTCTGCTCTTCACCGTCAAAGTTCAGCAAGATGCTCCCGCTGCCGTTCGCCGTGGTAACCGGGCTGCCCGAGACCCCGTGCCCTGTAACGGATGGAGAGAAAGGGAAGCTCTTTACACATGTGTGGTTTACTTTGTGTTTACTGAGCGTTGTCAAGCAGATATTAATCGAAAACTAAAAGGAATATTGACAGTAGAGAGTATTTGAAGATAAATCACACAAACACAAGTACAAGACCACATGGTAATATAAAGACAGTACTTCTATTTTGTGTATATTCATTTAGTTTATACATTCGAGTGCATTCTAGTTATTTTTACTAATTAGTGCAGTATCAAACATTTTATCAAGCTTATTCCTTATCTTTTAAATGTTTGTATCCTAACAACACCAGCCCAAACTATTTGCAATCTGGAAGTTAATTCACAAATTTAGCAATATCAAACACATTGTTACAGGAAATAATATTACTTAAATAACTGCTGTGTTTGCAAACATTATAATCTTGTTTTGATTCTATTGCAATTAATCTTGTAGTGCCACTCCTTGGTATAATGTTTTGCTGCAGCACATAGTTTTTTTTATTAGATCATCAGAACTAAAAAGAAGCTCTCGGGAAATTATTTTAAAAATACATATAAATAACAAATATTTATGATTATATTATTTTAGGGCATACTTATCAACTCTAACTGCTCATTTGTGTACTGTACTTATGAGTGGATAATTCAGTGTCACTTTGTTAGTAAATGTCTAATTAGCAGCTGAATAAGGTCATGCAGAGTAAGATATTAATATGGATTGAATGAATATAAATCAACACATATATGCAAATGAGCACCTGGTTACACCCTGAACCAGTTTGTGTTTTGTGGTGTGGCAGATCTTGTAAATGTATTTGGATGACCCACTGTGTCCAGCACTATTCTGTGGCCCTCTGCGTCATTAATGTTTGCATAAGTGGCCCTCGATGATAAAAGGTTGGACACCCCCGGTCGACAGTGTAGTATCTGTCAATATAGTACTATCTGTATTTTCTCTTGTACAAATATTTGGCCTCTCCCTGGGTTGCCACTGTAAATAAAACCTCCCAGCGTGTAAAGATTTACATAATGATCCGTTTTATGGTCAATTCTGCGATACTGACTTTGTAATCTTCTGTAAACTTGCATATTTTGTCGCTTTTTCACATCTGTGGTGCGGCTTCCGACGCTTGTTTTAAAATCAAACTGGTTTCCTCCTGGTTTGAGTTTGATTAATAGCCTCGTAACTATGTGCACACACAACAAACAGAAAAGGCATGAGGTTTGACGCCTTCTCTGTCAGCACAAATTAACTAACGTGAATTATTTTTCTAACAATTGGATTTCCTTCTCCTGTAAACAGAGACTCACTAAATACAGCTCTTTAAAAACACACTTCAGCACACCAAATTCTACGTAGTGACTCTTCCACTTGGCGTACCGTTGTTGTGGTTGTTGTTGGGGCTGCCACTGTTGTTGTTGTTGTTGTTATTGCTGCCACTGTTGTTGTTGTTGTTGCCGTTCGCTCCTGGCTGCTGCTCCCCGGGTGAGTACGCCATCATCCCGCCGCTGCCGTTCCCATTTGTGGACGGCACCGACGCCAAAAGACCTGCCGGAAGACACAGCGCGGTTAATAAACGAATAACTCGTAATTAAACATCCTAACTGAAACAGAGAGAACAGCTGCTGCAAACCAATGTTTTGGACAGTAAAGGGGAGAATAAAACTAAGCTCCCAGATCCAGAATTACATTTTGGAATGACTCCATATTCTTAAATTACAATCAATGCTTATATACACTTTCCACAGTGTGCGTTACCGTTGACCTGTTCATGATGTGCGGACTCATCTTAATAATCGTTAACCAGGCGGTGAATGGACAGCGGCTGATGACTAACGCTTTGTGGACACAAGCTTTCTCCCGTTGTGATGTATAACACTGAACATATCCATGGAGACTGCCTACACAAAAATGCTCAAAATGGTTTCAGGGCGTCCACAGATGATAGATTCCCGTTTGTCGTCTCACCAAATTAATGTATATAGACTTACAAATCAAATATTGCTACTATTTATTGTATTTGGGTGTCGTGAATGCGAACGGTTGTAATGATGGCGGTCACGACTAATCATATTATTGATCCCAGTATTGCCATATTTATCTTGGTATTACTGTATTTTCCGGATTATAAATTGCACCTTTTTTCATAGTTTTGGCCGGGGTGCGACTTATATTATACTATATGTGATATTATTTGTTATTTTCACACTGGCAACCACAAGAGGGCGCTCTAGGCTCTAAGTGACGCAGAAGAAGAATCTGCCCTTCCTCTTCCTCTGGAGTTTGTGGAGTTGTTTAGAAGTGACACAGAGGAAGAAGAATTCAATGGATTTAGTGATTTGGGGTAAAACTGATGCTTTGCTAAACTTGTTAGCATGTTCTTTATGCTATAGTTATCTGAATAACTGTTCATATGTTACGTTAACATACCAGAGACTTACCACAGTTCTGTCTGTGCCTCATGTAGCTGAAGGTGTTAGCGTTAGTATACGTCATGTAGCTGAAGGTGTTAGCGTTAGCATACGTCATGTAGCTGAAGGTGTTAGCGTTAGTATACGTCATGTAGCTGAAGGTGTTAGCGTTAGCATACGTACACCTATTCACCATGTTCTCTCATCTAAATTGCATTTCAAGATGAAATGTCTGTTGTTGGAATTTATTAAATAAAGTTCCCCCCAAAAATGCGGCTGATACTCCTAGACTTACAATCCTGAAAATACAGTATGACCTTTTTCTGTCACATTGTTTCCCATTTCAGATACAAAAAATCTGCATCTTTTCCATTGCCGTCTTGAGAGTAATTATTGTCCAGTTTTTTTACAGTCATGCAGATCAAAAGAGCTATAACTGCTTTTAATTAGACGCCTAGAGACATAGCATTTAGCACACAGCAACAAGTAAGAGAAGCTCCACCCATCAAAGTCCCATTTTCCATGCACATTTCTGTAACATATTGTAATCCACGTATAGGGCCACGTCTTACCCAGGCCCCGGTAGCGGCTGAGCTGTTGGTAGATCTGCTTCATCCTCTCGATGTTGAGCCGGCTGGCCTCGGCGTGGTGGACCATGGGTTTGGGGTAGTGCACGCCGATGATGCATTTGGCGGCGGCCTGCACGGACTCCGGGGCGTTCCACGGGTCGTAGATGTACTTAGCGGGGAAACCTCGAAGGACAGGTAAATAACGTCTGAAAACACAGGGAGAAATCAGACATGCCGGCTTGCACGAAGGAAGCGTGCTGCGAAAACAGGTTGAATACAAGGAAGCAAAAGTCAATCATATCGTGGAAGTACAGTTTCATAGGAAAACTACAACAAAGTACTACAACAAAGTTAGTAAAAATAGGGGAAAAAATATATAATAGGTCAAAGAAAAATAACATAACTCATGAAAAATATGTTCAAATAGTTGGTAAATATTTGCTTTAAATGATATAAAAGTCCAAATAAAATATGCTACTTCTAATTCTGCCCAAATTTGTTTTAATCTACATTAATGGGAATGTAGCCGTTTTAAAAAAAAGTTTATGAAAAATGAAAGTTACAAAATGAAAGCTACAAACATTCACAACACTGCACAACGTAGTAAAGTACGGTACTCGGGCCTCCGCACGTGGCACTGGAACGACTTAGCAGCACAGTGCTCGGACGTGGTAAGCGGGACAAGGGCTGTGGTCCCAAGCAACGACTACGTATTTAAATGCAGCCAGCCACACGCCAGCCAAAATATTCTCCGGGAGTAAGCCAAAGCACTCTGGGCCGAGGGTTATCGCCACTGTACCGTTTCAGGTCACAATGTAAAGCCGTCGTTGGTGATATTCCTCCGGTTTCGGTTGGACAAAAAAGATCACCTACCTACTTGGTGTGACCTTACCGAGAGTCCGAGAGCGAGGGAGACATACAGAGGAATGGGAGCTGTGAAGCGGTGGGGAGCGGCACAGTGCAGCTCTCGAGAGGCAGAGGAAAACAAAAACAACAGAGGTGGTGGTGGTGGTGGGGGAGGGGAGTAGGAGGGGGGAGGCAGGAGTGGATGTGGTTGGTGGGGTCGTGGGGACGGGGGGGCGGGCAAGACCACGGCACTCCGGGTTTGGACCGCCGACTCTGAGCCACACCCGCGCTGCCCACCGGCCCGGATGGAGTTTAGGAGACCTCTACTGTAATGCGCAGTTAGAAAGCAGAGAGAATTGACCCACCCCGAGCCCACCCGACCGCCCCCCCGCCCCCCCACTGAGAGGAGCCGGTGCACAGGGGAACGGTTCTGCCGACGACGTCTACGGCTTTGAAAACGCAAACCGAAAGAGCTGGGTTAGTAAAAAGGTTTAACGTTAGCTGAAAGGAGAAATATTGTCTGTCGTGACGCCCTTTAACATGTAACAGAGTACACTAGCCTTAAGGAAGTCTGCTAGCTCAGTGGGTTAGCTTTGTTGTTAGTGACGGTCATTAGCAACTGTTCATTATTACATGGATGCTTTAGGATAACTATCTGTCTCACTGTAAAAAAAAAAGTTAGCTTTAGTCATACTTCTGGTTCTCTATGTATGTTTCTGAATGCATATCTACAGAGCTAGTGTGATGCTGGTCGCTGGCAGAAGTGGTCCACTGTACGACGCGGCTCCAGGCCCCCCCTGCCCCATGATCAGACAGAGGAGGAGTGAGAAACGAGCTCAAGCCTGCTCCCCTGCTCCCCCTTCAGACTGTGGTGGTTGTCTTTTATGTGGTCAGTCGGCCAGAGCCTCCCTGCTGACTGTTCCCTCCCACGGCCACAGCGCCACACTCTGGGCTGGCCCACTAGGGGACCCCCTCATTTCACCAAAAAGGACCACAACCCTTTTGCCAGGAAGATCTGCGACCTGCCAATAACAAGTGGCCCCTGGGAGGCAGCGGGTGGTGATGGCTTTGTACAACAAGAACTTAAAGAGTGATGATTATGTTCAGGGAAGCTGCTGATGCAGTGTTAGCTAACGTATGGATGTTGAATGTTTATTTCCACAGGTCTGTGAAGTCAGTTTGGGATGTGTATGAAGTGAGTTAGTTGGATGGATAGGACTCTCTGAGCGGTGCGGAGTATAGCCCTGTGTTAGCCAGCCGCTGCTCCAGGACCGCCCGCACAGACAGGGCTGCATTCCCCTAAGCAGAGCACCACTGAACATTTCACAAAGGGCTGGATGAGGGGCTTTGCCCAGCGCTTGGACAATGGACCGGCTCGCGTGGCACAGCGCGAGTAACGATTACCGGCGGTGGCGGCAACACTGCGATGGCAGACAGCTGGTCCAACGCCTCTCCTCACTACCCTCCGGGGAATGCTTCATAGTCCTCTACCTAACGAATGCAGGCCAGGCGTTCGTATTTCCCTACCAAGTGGTCAGAATCCCTTTTGACGAAATGAGACGCCACCGAGTTACAAACCTGCCCAGAGGGTGCCGCTGAGGCGCGGGCGAGATCAGGAATGTCCCTCAGGGTAGCACACAAAGAGAACCAAGCGGCAACTGGAGTCTCCACTCACCCTGTGCCCATGGAAGGTGGCGAGAACAGCCAATGAGCTTAAAAGCAATCAGCTACAATCAACAAGGAGGAGAAGGACAGATGAACTTTTCTCCCAATCCCCCAAACAGATGAGCCGACACAAACACAGCCACAGTAAAAGTTTAACAAGTGCTACATCTGCCTCAAAAAGTATCAGTCGACAACAAGTATAAAAATATAGATATATACACTAACACACAGTGTCAGACATTCACACACACTTACAGCCATAGACACACAACTGCACACGTCTCAACATAGACCGGCTCAAAAACTAACATGCTTAGTTTAAAAATATGAGTATACAACTGGGCCAATTTAAACAGGAAAAGGGGACGTGTGTGGGCTTTACCTCACTTACCCAGGAGTCTGGAGGGACCCCTCAACCCCCATCTCTCATTAACAAGCCCTTCACTCTACATTACATATATATTGTTGTTCACAACTTCTCCAGTTCCAATATGCAGTTATTTTTCTTTGATTTGGTTCCGCTTCCGTTTCGGGTCAGACTAAAATTAGCCTTATTTCTAATAACAGCGCTGCTAATAATAACACAGCATTATTTATAGTACGCTTAGAGATACAAAGGAAAGTAAAATACAATTTGGTTGCAATTATTTAGTCATAATGTCCCATAGTTTGCGCCTGACATGGTTTGCATATGGTCTGATATTTATATGCGACTAGAGCGGCCTACGCAAAGCAGACACAGCATTTCCATATCTGCTATATTTACACTGCCGGCAACAAGAAGCATCTTTTGAATAGACTTCCATTCGGCCCATCTGTAGAGAATTATGGAATTCCACTTAAGGTTGCCACAGCAAATAGAAAATCTGATAGCGTGCGGTGATTGTCATTTATTTATATGTTATGTATATATTTTACATCAGAGTTTGATTGATCATTCACAAGCGTAAGTGAGGATTTTCATAAGCATTACATAATTCTGTGCGTAACTCTTTTAGATATTTTAACAATTTTACACTGCAGCACATTCATTCACTTTAAAATTGCTGTGTTAAAAATTGTAAATTACAGACTTTGTCCATAGTGTTAAATCATTATGTAACTGCATAATTCTAAGCATTTTTAGAATTTGAACTGTTGTATTTTACTTTTGTCACACCACAGGACATCAAACTGACTCATGTTTTTTCAATTTTTTTGGTATAAATATGATACACCAAAGCATTAAACTTCTTCTTTTCATTTATTTATTTAAAGTCGACATAATGGTGCAGTTTTAGTAAAGAATGTATACATACCTATCTTTATGACAACCATTATTTTAACACATTCTAAAAAAAAAGCAACATGGACCTTATAGAATACTTTGAGTTGAATTTTGGAAGAAAAAAAAAAACGTTATTTAGAAAGTAATTTAAAGTCCAAAATGTAAAAAAAAAATTGAATTGCAATGATTTAAAATAAATAAGTAATTAGATGTATAATTTAAAGATAATAAGATAAGATAATTCAATTTAATGAAATATTAATTGCTAATTGTCTTTAGAAAATGTTTTAGGGGTCTAAATTAGGGGTCTAAGTGCATTTTACTGATGCAAACTCCAGTGGAGGAGTTTCAGTTATATGTATCTCCAAACCGTTGCAATTTTGAACTTAGATCCAACCCTCATTTGTTATTAACATTTTAGTTTATTCATGGCCAAACTGCAATTCCTACTGTATGTGACGTATGTGGTGTGAGAGACAGGGGGAGTAGGGCGCCTTCCAGGGGGTCAGCAGCAGCAGCAGCAGCGACACCTAGGGGCAAGGGGGGAGCGGTACCCACCTGATGAAGTCCCCATTGGGATCGGTGCGGCGGCCGAAGCCCACGGGGCAGTAGCAGTGGAAAAACTGCTGGAAAAATGAGCTGCAGGACAGCCACATCCAGCTCCCAGCGTTGACACTCCAGTCTGCATCCAGGAGCAGCTCCTCGAACACCTACAGCAACAAGACAGGGACAAAAATGCTTTGGTTTTAGGAATAGCTTGGAAACCAGGCTGGTTCTCTCTGTATATTCGATCAATCCTCTATCATCATCTATCATTCAAAACAAAGTTGTTTGTTTCCTTTATTTTTTTCCTCGAAATCAGTCATCTTTGTTTTAATACGGGCAGACAAGGCATGTCCCTGATTGGCTAATCCACTTGTCAATCATGCCCGTTTGCCCTTAGACATAAAAGCAGTGGCCAGACCCAACTTTGTTACGTATCGTGTGTATTCTTGGCTAGGATGAGGTGGAGGAATGTTGGGCGTTTTCAATTCCTCAAAAATCCCCCTGTAACTTCCAGATTTTGCTGTGATTGTATTCACACGTCCAAAGACATGCAAAATTGGTGACTAAATTGACCCTAGCAAATGAATGGTTGTCTGTAATGTCTATGTCTCTGTGTTGGCCCTGCGACGAGTTGGCCACTGTCCAGGGTGTACCCCGCCTAAGGCCCGAAGTCACTGGGATAGGCTCCAGTCATAAATAATAAAACTAAATGAGTCATTCTGGATGCACTCTAATAATGGATGTGTCAAAATGTCAAATTCTCCCATGACTTATTTATAACCACAGTAATCACATGATACTTTCTATCCATGCCACTTGAAATTCCTGTGAAGCCTGCGGGTATAAACCGACTATTATTAAAATAATGAACTATCACTCAATTATGATTCATCGTGCAATACACATAAAAACAGTAGCAAAAACACGAAACGCGCCAGTGTGTTTTTAAAGTATCTGCTCTTATGAAATACAGGCTTTTTATAGTTCTGTAACACAGCTTTTTCTAAACTAGTTTAACTCTTTTATGTAGAACTCTTTTATTCAAACATAAATAATAATATATGATTTTAAATATAAAACACAGGTAAAATAAAATAATGATCACAAAAGTGCAGAAATAACACCTTGTTCACATGTTTTTGTTTATTTTTATTTTTAATCTTTTTCCTTTTACTATAAATGATGTATTCAATATTAAAATTGTGCATATCTTAACAATAAAGATAACTCCTAACACTGCATTAAGGCTGAATCTGCTGGGCTCAAAAGGTGATTCATTCATGGACAATTGTGGTTTGACAATAAATATTATACATAATCAAAATATAATTTTAGCAAGCTGTTAAAAGGTTAGCGGTTTTAAAGGACAAATATTATGCATTATTTATGTTGTTATTGGCCTTTAAAACAGTACCTTTACCTTTAATTATGTTTTAGAACTAAAAACTTCATATCCCTCTGGCTTTTCCCATGCTAGAGACTGAATTTTGGCTCCATCTACTGGCAGCGGCAGGAATTACATAGGTGAGATAAATACTAGATTTCCCCAGACACTAATTCTGCCGACCAGTTATAATGACCATGTTTTGAGAAGATCTTGGAGCCACATCACAGATCACTTCATGGGGAACTCGGGCAAATTTAGAATGGAGTGTTTTTGGCGCTCGGAGGGGAGAGAATTTGCCAAACAAGATTCATCAAACTAGCACGAATAAAGCTAAATACATCTCCGTGTACGCTTTTGACAAGTGAACAATGTTAGCACAAATTTAAAAGCTCAAAAAAGTCAAGATACAAAAGCCTGTCAAATGTATTAAGCCTTATAATACCATGAATAGAGTGTAACATCAAGGGTTATAGTTTATGCAATCTATTTTAGAGCAAAGGCCTTTATGGTTACTATTTTATTCATCAATGTTTCTTTAACTTTTCATCTTACTATCTATCTAACAAAAATATTCAATGCATAGAGGCAAGTGTTTCAGTTGGGCAGGCCTGAGCTTGGGCCTGTCACGAGGGCATGAGTGACAGTGAGTTTCTGCAGCTGACTCACACTGTTTACTATAGTTTCTCTGAATGGCAGCAGAAGACACAGCACGGCGGAGTGAATTACGGTCAAATTAGAAACTATAGCAGAGAAGTAGGAGTTATGAGTTTCTTTCTGGGGGCAAAGCTGAGTTGGTGAGGTCACTTCTTCACAGGGGTGGACGAGCCAATACTGAATACGACAACAAGAGTAATAACTGAGAGAACACAGGATCTGGTACAAATAAGTGGTTATGAATCTAATATTTGGATTGATTACTTGGAAGAAAATGTCAAAAAGGGCTTAAAGAGAAGAGAGCTATGGGTCTGGGGTGGTTGATCTGGCTGACAAGGAAAAACGCACAGGGCGAGTGCAGCATGTGCCAGGCTGTGGGGGGTGTAAGGCTTGAACATTCATATTAGAGTTTTAAAAATGGGCTGCAATTTCTCTGTCGTTGCCTCTCTCAAGCAAGAATGTCTGTGGGTTTGAAGCCACGATCTGGGACACTGGCGAGCAAGGCTTTTTGGAGTGGTCCGTACCCCTCAGTTCTTTCTTTCTATCATGGATAAAGTTTGAATCTGGACAATGAAAATGTCTTTGAGCCTCGTCTTCTCGATTGCGTCAAGAATACAAGCGTATTGACCTGTGGACCCAGATGCTCCTCAACTCCCTGGTGAAGCGGTCTCTACTACATATGAACGGTTCTTCATCTGCCTGGTTCTCCTCCTGAAGAACTGGTTCTCCTCCTGAGTGGCTCCAGCTCCACTGTCTATCTCGCGTCTGTCTGAGGGAGTCGAATCTCTCCTTCACTGTGGAACTCCTCCAGGTTTCTAAGCTCTAAGGACAGGAGGGTCTAAGGACAGGAGGCTCTAAGGGCAGGAGGCTTTAAGGACAGGAGGCTCTTAGGACAGGAGGCTTTAAGGACAGGAGGCTCTTAGGACAGGAGGGTCTAAGGACAGGAGGCTCTAAGGACAGGAGGCTCTAAGGACAGGAGGCTCTAAGGACAGGAGGGTCTAAGGACAGGAAGCTCTAAGGACAGGAGGCTCTAAGGACAGGAGGCTCTAAGGACAGGAAGCTCTAAGGACAGGAAGCTCTAAGGACAGGAGGCTCTAAGGACAGGAGGCTCTAAGGACAGGAGGCTCTAAGGACAGGAGGCTCTAAGGACAGGAGGCTCTAAGGACAGGAGGCTCTAAGGACAGAGGACACGGGATGCTAGGACACTGCCAAGTCCCTATGAACACGATTTTATCTGTTTTTCACTGTCGTCCCTCGAGACAACTGCTGTCGTGATTTGGGGCGTTACAAAAATGAATTGAATTGAATTGAAGTTATCCAGAGGAACGTTTTCACACATCAACAGCTTCTTTACAGGCCATCATTCGAGACGTGTGCTCCTCACCTTCATGCCCTCCTCCCAGCTGATCCACAGGTCCCCGCGGGTGAGGAAGCAGGCCACGGCGTGTCGGGCCAGGTGGTGTATCCAGCCCTCCTGCCTGAGCTGGGTCATGATGGCGTCGATCCAGGGGAAGCCCGTCTTGGCCTCGGCCCACTTGGCCAGCGCCTCGGGGTTCCGGTCCCAGGGGATGCGCACGCAGATGGGGTTGCCCTCCATCTTGTCGAAGCGCGGGTTGTTGGTGGCGGCGGTGTAGAAAAACTCGCGCCAAAGCAGCTGCCCGTACAGGGAGAGGGGCGGAGAGCTGTTCTTTTTCACCTGGAGAGAGGAGAACACAATAATTTAGAGAAATCACTAGAAAAAATCCTTTGTAATTGTATGATTTAGAATATATAATGCACATTTTCAATTCATGGTCAATAGTCAGTTAACCAGTCTCTTGAACACAGTGCTTATTTGTTTTGTTTTTTACTGTACGTTGCGTTATGAGAGTGAATACGGTCTTTGAAATGTGCACCACACGGCTGAATGAAAGCTTTATAACTTCTGTTTTGACTGTTGCAGTGATTATGAATGAAGCACTCTGTATTCGAGAGTCACGTTGTAAAGTCGTTAACGTTAGCCGCTTGACCGATAGTTCTCCATCTGATGCAAAAGGCAAAATAATCCAGTAACTAACGAGGAATCCATGTTAAATAAACCACGTGTGATTAAGATTAGTCCATAGATGAGTGAGTCCGAGTGAGATGGCACAATTGTATGAGCATTTGAGCACCATCTGGTGGCGTTTTGTGGAATTACGAAACAAATATGCCCTATACGAGTGTTATATTGTATTTTTTTTACACACTCATGAGTAAAAATGGGAAAAGAGGGCTAAAAATATGAAAGCATTTTTAAAAAGTCATGCAACGAACTCTTTCACGTTCCGGATTAATACATTCTGTTATTCATTTTGTTAAGTTTTATTACTTAGTTTAAAAGGGAAACTGGGCTTTGCTATGGATTTTAAAATCTAAATATGAATGAAATATCTGCAAATGTCGATACAAAAAATACAAAATCCATCTCAGTCCACCCCAAATATTCACAACATTGTCTAAATTTCAATATACCTCCCGCCTCTAACTAACAATGATCCTTATCGATTCGAGTAATTAACTTCATTCGCAATTATTTTTGACGCTGAATGACGTGTTTCGCTCGTTGCTGTTGCGTGCGGCGGGGGCGGACCTTGCGGTAGAGGTCGGTGAGTTTGTAGTAGAAGAGGCGGCAGGAGAGGCAGCCGAAGCGCAGGTACGAGCTCAGGCCCGTGGGACTGGCCAGCAGCGAGTTGGCGTTCATCCTGGGACGCTCGAAGTTAGCCACCCACGCCTGGACACAACAGAAGGAGACAAAGGAAAGTCATCAACCAATCAGATCATAAACATGCAGAAAACGCCACTTATAACAGCTAATGAGATGAATGAAAACGTGTTCGTAAACTGAGATAACTATTGGAGTAACACGATAACGCTGGTCGGAGGATATTACAGCGTCTTTACAACAATTTTAGTTGGGGTTTAATTAAAATGAATCATAAAAGTGCAATAAACAAACTTTATACTAGAAATTCATCCATGTTGCTAAGGCTGCACAGTTAAAGCAAAATCAAATCTACATTTTGATCGCAAAGGCGGCAATTTTTGAAGTGCTGAAATGTCCTCCAAAAAAACAAAAAAATGTCTCCTTAACTATAGTTTAGAACTGTACAAAGACGTTCTGAAATACGTGCGATTCTTTTATTAGTTTTTGTCAGTTCATAAACCTACTGTATTTCACAACGAAGAACAGGACCAGAGAGTTACAGAAAATAATATAAATCATAATACGGTAATAAATAATAGCATTAACACATAAATACATTTGTGTTGTTGTTTTTGTTGTTGTTGTTTTTAAGTAAAAGCATGTGGTTTGGTTTGGTTTGGTTTGGAGCAAAGTTCAGACTTCACAGGAACAAATGTGACTTTTATTGTCAAATGGCAATGATAAAATCTATGTATTGTTTATATTCTATTAGTTTTAATACGGCAAAATAAAGGGAATGTTTATTTTCTATTTTTTGGGGAATATTCCATGCATAGAGGTGCAAGTGTTGCAGTTGGGCAGGCCTGAGCTTGGGCCCGTCACGAGGGCATGAGTGACAGTGAGTTTCTGCAGCTGACTCACACTGTTTACTATAGTTTCTCTGAATGGCAGCAGAAGAAATAGCACGGCGGAGTGAATAAGGTCAAATTAGAAACTATAGCAGAGACAAAGGAGCTATGAGTTTGTATCTGGGGGCTAAGCTGAGTTGTGTGGTCACTTGACACATATTTAAATAGATATTACTTGGAAGATGATGTCAAAAAGGGGCTTAAAGAGAAGAGAGCTACGGGTCTGGGGTGGTTGATCTGGCTGACAAGGATGGCTTTTTTTTTTCCTTCAAGCAAGAATGTCTGTGGGTTTGAAGCCACGATCTGGGACACGGGGGAGAAGGACTTTTTGGAGTGGTCCGAACCCCTCAGATCTTTCTTTCTGTCATGGATGAAGTTTGAATCTGGACAATGAAAGTCGAAAATGGTCAAAAGTCTGTATCGATGCCAAATAATGTATAATATAGGGAATGTTTTGTTGAAAATGTTTGACTTCATAATTGTAATTGGTAAACTTTATCAGGGGAAAGTAAAAAAAAATTAATAAAAAAAAAATATATTTTTTAAATTCAAGCAGTTGAGGCGTAGTACTGACCTTTCTCTCCAGATGGCGCTCTATCCTGGTCAAAGCTTCGGTCTCTCCTCCAGGCCACACGGCTGTGGGCAGGCCCTCAATGTCGAAGCCTGACCACAAACAAAACGCCAACATTTGTACACGGCCGGAAAATGATCTATGTGTATTCATTTTTCTTTTTCTCAATCAAGTAGTAGTAGTAGTAAAACAAACTGTTCTTTAAATTGAATCAATACAATGTCACTATAGTTCCCAAATGTTTTTTAACAAGCCTCTAGAGCTATTATTATTGTCTTAATTCATATTTATAACAAAAGTGAATCGTTTTCGTCTTGTTTTTACTACCATATCCACTTATGGAAAACAACATAGTGGGGAATTTGTCATTTTTTTGTACAACCACAAGACTTGAGCTGTATCGGGTCCAATAAATGAACTGAACGGTTCATTTTTTCCATGTATTTATTTTATTTATATTTGTTCTTTGTTGGTTTTGTGACTCTTCTGTCTGAGTTATGGCGTCATATGCATACATACAGACACGTGTAGCGTTTGAAAATGTCACGTAGCCACTTAAAAACACGTAAAAGAAAACCCGCTGCTTGTCACGGCGAAATGTCAAATAAGTTTAGAACAGGAAGTGAACGGACCGGTTTCTGTTTTTAAGCCGATTTAGATCAATTTGAAATTTTGCAATGAACAAAACGTAACATGACGATCTACTTATGTTATAGTTCAATTTTTCGTCACAAAGGCGCCGGTCCAGCTGGCAGCCCGGTGCAACGCTCCGCTATGAAATTTCCCCATGTGTGGACAATAAAGGATTATCTTATCTTATCTTATAATAAGCACCTGAAAAAAAGCATCATACGTCCCCTTTAAGATCCTTTATATTTAGCCAACAAATTAACCGCTATCTTGGTTTGTAAAGCTGTCCATTGTCCAGATGTTGGTGGCATAATGTCGGCAGCCTTTTTTAAGAATGAACAAGCTTAACTCGGGGTGTGAATGAACGGAGACATATGCCCGGGCCCGTTTAGGAACATTTGGCAGCTTGTGGAGCGCTAGGCCGCCCGGGGGAAGGTTAAGCTCGCCGCATCTTGTGACTATTAATACTCATGGACGGAACAGAAGGGATTCACCAAATAGTCCATCTGCTTTGGGCTTAATGAAGCGCCAAATGTCCATGGAAACTTGTGGCAGGTGAATGTTCAGAGTTAATCCCATAGGGTCAGAAGTCAGCGCATATACTTTGGCTTAAGAGTTAAAGGTTTGTTTGTTGAAGACGCGGCAGGTTGGAAAGGGACGGCTGCCTCAGATGCGACTTCTGTTTTCCTCTTGGTCTTTTGAAAAAGCCAGATTTTGTGCGTTATTTTCTATGTTTTGTCCTTCCAATTCGATTCAGTTATTCTTACAGTTACTACGATAAAGCTGAATATTTGCGACTAATGCGTGCCATACCAGACCAGGGTTTTTCATAGTCATTTTTGTTATAGCGCACTCTTTCTCTTAGCAATCATGTGTCTGCGGCTTAACAGAGATGAAATGAAATGAATAAAATAATAGATTATAACAGCCTATATTTTACAGAAATGTGTTAATGAGCATTTGCTACACCCGTGATCGTGTCGGGCGGGCGTTTTCCCACACCTGGATTCAAATATAGCATTACGCGGCATTATTAAAGGTGCAATAAGCAACTTTTCTGGTGGAGGGTCCGCCAGAGCGCCACCTGGTGGTAGGGCCGTAACTAACGACTATTTAAGTAGTGGACATGACAAGTCATCAATATTTCTATATTACATACAGTCTTTTTAAGTACATTTCTAACCAAATAAAAGTTAAAATATGACTGATATATATAATGACTGAAATATTCTAGAAAGAGAATATGTATAAATAAAGTGTATTGTTGATGAAAATAGCAAAATATTTTGACTTTTTTGACATCTTGATTTAATAATGCCCTGTCTTTGTTATAAATGTCTTTTCATGTGTGTTTCTGAGTCCGTTTGGTCTAGATAACAATCAAAATATGACTGTGATTATTTTATTATATTTTATAGTCGCCTGGTCATAATTAGTCAATTAATCGTGCCATGGAGACGAGCGCAAATGTATAAATGTAATTTTTGAATAAGATAGTTCAGATGCCAGCCGTACCTCATTTGGTCACAGCACATTCACATTTGTGCTTCATTTTTATACCTCCATCTGTTGCTAAAGTCATTCAGGTACAGTGTTGTACCTGAACGCGTTCATTGAACGAAAGTTCATGAACGCGTTCATAATTTTGGTGAACGTGAACTGAACAAACGGTTTTACTGCTGACGAACGAAACTGTGAACGCGTTCATTCTGGTGTCTGTGAACAGATTTCTAGAGACTTCCAGGCAAACACACCGTTAAGTTGCCCAAAAAGAGCCTGTGTCTGGAAAGTGTGAGAGCTCCAGTTGTAGAGGCGATAGATCGCTGAGACCGAGATTTCGCATGTCGCACTGCACTGCACATGTGCATCAAAACAAAAAGCAGCATGGACGCGACCGCAACGCAAAGTCAACAGAGCAGCAGGAGTCGCCTGCTACGACCAGTTACGTGAGTTTTATGATAAGGTCGTGAGGATGGGAACAATCTAACATTTCTGTGCAAACTTTGCCCAGCAAGTTTTCCCTCATGTTTTTGAGAATATACTGTGGTGCTGAATGGACAGCAACACATGGGGGAAGTCTGTCCCTTCAATGTGAATGTAAATACTGGGTAATGATTCAAAATTGGATATGAAGATGAAATCTGACACATAGTTTCAGCATTAAACTAATAAAATAATTGCTGCCTGTGGTTGTATTGGGCTGTGGAAATAATTTAGAAAAATTATTGCATAATATTGAAAAAAATAACTGAACTAGTTCATTTTTTGGAGCTGTGAACTTAGTTCAAAATTTTGAATTATGAACTATGAACTGAACTAGTTCATCTTAAAATGTATGAACTATGAACTGAACTAGTTCATGTAGAAAGTGAACTTTCCCAACACCGTATAAGTATATAAGTATAAATATATAAGTATAAGTCGCACCCCAGCCAAAACTATGAAAAAAGGTGCGACATTTAGGAAAATACGGTACGTTTTTTTTCCCTGTCCGAATCAAATAATCATATATCAAAAAATACATTACAGCCATATTTCAGCACATTTCTGATACACTGTTGAAATATGGTCTGAACATCGTTATGGACATGACAACGTATCGCCCACCTCACGTCTTTTGTTTTGCTCGCAGAAGTGTGTCGGTTTCCTCACCCAGCTCCTCCAGGGACGGCACCCCGTACTTGTCCCCGTGGTCCTCGGCGACGGGCGTGACGCAGCGGCCCATCAGAGCGTCCGACAGCGCGTCCACGGGCATCTCCGGAGGGTCCATCCGACTGATCAGGGTCTGGAAACGCTTGTAGGTCAGAGGAGGTTGCCCGCCGTTCAGCTCGATGATCCTGCCAAAAAACAGCAGTCGGATTAAAGGATTTACTTTTAAACAGATCAGCAAATGTGGTGTTTTTTTTCATGGCCGATGTCGATGCTGATGTTTAGAATGTCACGTTTTAGTGTTACAATTATTGTGAGAGGATTTTAAAATGATCTACACTTACGGACACTAGGGCTGTCAGAAATTATTATTCGTCTAGTCGGTCAATCGAAAAAACTGTTGACTACTAATATCATTTTCACTAATGTACATTGTTGTTTTTTCTAATAAAAGGTTGAAGTATTGCGAGTGAAGGATTCTAGAAAGAGAATATTTAAGAATAAAGGAAGATCAGAAGTAGTTTATTATTTTTTTGACATTTTGAATTTGCCAGTCTTAGAAAAGTATGTGTTTTAAAGTCCAGATAACAATTGCGTATTTTATTATTTCATAGTCGACTAGTCACGATTGGTTGTTACCGCCCTGATGGACACCAAACTGTCAGATCCTTATTACAATTTAATTCACAATGTTTTAATAAGATCAGCATTGTTGTAATATATGACTAGAACAATGTCTTAAATCAAACTTTCTGAACGATAAAGCCAGATAAAAATGCCCTTTACATTCAATCAGAATATGACGATCAAAGTAATCTTATTTATAATTGTAATCTGGACAATAAAGACTAAAATGTAAAATGTAAAAAGACGTTTCATCACAAATTTATAATATTGTCTCTCCAGAAATCTTCATTTACAATATTTTTACAATGTTTTTATGGTAGAAAACAAGTATAAATCTCAATAAGTGTTTGACTAGTCGCTGACAAGTCGGCTACTAAAATAACTGTTAGTTGCTTGCAGCCCTATTTAGCTGCTCTTCTTTTTTATTCTGGATTGAATTAAAATAACAATTAAGATGATGATTAATATTATTATTTTTAGTTCTGATATAAGTGGCCAATTCACTTTGACAATCCTGCCGACAACGCTAATCTCTCTGCTCCTGATTCTGATGTAATTTCAGGTTATTTTGTCACTTGTCCAGGCGATATGTCCCAGCTTAAAGTGAGAGGGAAATGTGTGCATAAGTGTGCAGTGCTGGTGTGGCAGTCGTACTTGTCCAGGTCGTAGAGCGTGTGTGAGATCTTGACGCAGACCTCCACGCCCGCCTCCATGGCCAGCTTCTTGATGGCTGCGTCTCGCTCCTTCCCAAACGGCTCCGAGTCATACTCAAAGGTCAGGCGGCTGATTTTCCACTCCTAAAAAACAAGAACAGAACATTTCACACTCTAAAAAGTTGATATTTCCAGAATCCAGAAAAAAAAGTCATGTCTTCTTTGTTAAGACTTAAAGTGCCTATGACAGGTTTTTACGATTTTCTCATTTTGACTTTATTTAGTGTATTTATACCTGTTGTACATATACATTATAGTTTTACAACAATCGAGCAGGTATTTGTAAAGAAAACATTGAAAAATCTGTAGAAAATGACAGGAAGTGACATCACACTAGGGATACTCATTCCAGCCAGTTTATGCAGAATTTACACACAAAAACAATTTTTTTGACTCTCTAAACATGAATCCAACAAAATAAAGTTGCATATATTTTTATTTGTCAAATAAAAACATTGTGACATTAGATTATTACATTAGTGTTTTTTTTTGTGCGCAAAATTCGAAATATATTTATCTTAACTGTATTTTACTTCAATGAGTTGTCCGACCTGTCATAGGCCCTTAAATACTGACTTAAGCCGCGTTCCGACTGGCGGATCGGTCTTGAGTGAACCGTAGCAGTTGACTCAAGTGATCCAAGGTGTATAAAGGGAACAGACTCAAAAAGCCTCTGGTAACTCTCTCACCTTGAACAGTCTTGGGAACACGTTCGCTGGTTGGCCCCTGATCACAAAAAGCCGCGAGTTCAGCTTCCTCAAGTTTGCGTCCAGATCTTCCAGACACTGAAGGAGGAACCTGCGCAGCAAAACAAGAACGACATGACATTCTGTGCCATGACACGTAAACACTGCATCTGTGTCGTGGTAAATTAGGACTCGTGCACGTAATTTGACCTGGGTGCGTTCGTTTTAGCTCCCGCTGCGAAGATTAACATCAGACCTGAGTTTGTTTACGGGGAAAAATGTTGTCTGTTTGCGATTACTAAAGCTAATAAAAGGTTTTAGTGTGAATTATCTTCCATTTAAATGCCAAATTGAGCATGAACAAGTAGATATACGTTCATCTTTAGTGAATGTAGAATCCAACGGCGCATTCATTGTGGAATTCTAGACTAACTGTAATGGAGTAAAAAAAAGAATAAAAATGGCTTTATAAAAACTAAATCTTAGTTAATTTGCAAAAACAGATAAGAGCCATTAAAAAGAAAAGAACTGTATTTTATCGCAATTGAATATATTATTCCATGGATATTGATCAAATTCACGAGACATTTTATTCTTCCTATCTTTTCTTTTGACTATCTGTAGTTACCATCTGTACTTTATGTTCAAATGTTCAGATAAAAGCTGTTGTTACAGAAACACACTTTGATGAAACGGTAGAAGAAATACAAGCACACAATGTGTTGAAACTTGCGATGCACCAGCTTGTCCAGTTTGGATCATGAAAGCTGTATAATCCTGCGCCAATAAACAAAGTGAAGTAAGAGCGTCCGGGGTGACACTACCGAAGGCTAAACTAAACTGTAAACTGTGCTACTTTCCATCACTGACCCGCAACGTGATGACCCAAGATACGATCTACCGAGGATTATGGAAACGACTAGAAATCCAAGGAAAAAGAGGGAAACTAGAGCAGATAGCGAGCAATGGGAAGAAAAGAGAATCCTCAAAAGAGATGGTGCAGATAGATTTTGTTCTTTGACCTATTTTTTTTGTCCTGACAAATAGGGCTGAACAAATTGATAAATCTATACAATTGTCATTTTTATAAGTGATTAGATTGGCAATTTGTGTTTGAAAATCGAGATTCTTTTGATTTTTGGAAGTGATTAAAATCTGCCCTTCTACATTTAAATAGGATGTTGTTTTTTTGGCATGAAATCCTGTGCAGATGTGGTTTGTGGTAAGTAAAGTTAAGATCAGTTCATAAAGATAATTATTTTAGTACGTAAATCGTTTTAAGAGCTTTTGCCACGCCCCATTTTTGGTCGACTAATCGATAATTGTTTTTTTAGTTCTTACGATTATATTGTGACCTGAATAATCACCATTATCGATCACATTTATTATGCGTATTATTGTGAACGGAACACCAATACTTCCCCTCAATATCCCAATCAATATAGTACTGCGAGGTTTATACCGAAATAGTACTGTGAGTTTGAGATATCGTTACATCCCTCGTCACGTTTTCACTCCCAACTGCCACGCTCCCTGTGATTGGCCGCTTTGCTCTCCCTTTCAGTCTGAACACTCTCTCCAGCCATAGGTAGCAGCTCGTTAGCGGGACAGTGCCGCTGACCCCGTCCCACCGACTTTAACTCTAAAGCCCTGAGTGCTCCCAATCCCCGCGCAGACAGGTCAGGCTATGGGTGCGCCCAAATCACCGGCTCGCCCTCGACTGAAGGCACGTGCCGGTCCCGCCGCCGCCAGCCAAATGACCTCTGCTGTCAGGGGGGAGGCGAGGGGAGGCGAGGGGACGAGACCTATAGGTTTGACAGATTTTCAGTAAACAATACACAAAGAAGGGCCATTGTAGGGTTGTTCTGAGGACTTCTATTACATCTGCATGCTAATGATGCCACTCTTTAATTTAAGTGATTATTTTATCATAAAGGTCCAAAGAGGCTGTTAAGTACAATCTGCAGTTACAGTCGTTTGTGTTTGCCAGGACCATGTTGCACCTCCTTTTAGTCGATTCATTGATGAACAGGGCATGTTTTTACTCTACCAAGTATATTTTAGTCTACTAAAGCCCTAGATTATAACTTTTGTTGTTCTTGTTGTCATGCAGCTTGCCGATCAGTCCTTGTTCCCTTTTGCACCAAGCTGACACAAAGAAACTGCATATTTCCCACGCTCATCGCCCACTGCATCTTGTGTTAAAAGGAACACGTTTCCTCATCATCACTTTGCGCAAAGTTGTATTTTGATTGATTCCTGCAGGTTTGAGTTAACGCAACATTACTCGAGTGCTCAGAAAATTCCTATTTTTACCTACCTCCTATCCCCGCCCACTTCTCTGTACTTTTACAATTATTTGAAAAACGTAGACTAGTCAAGTAAATTTATTTTAATTGATACATATAGTTTTAAATATCACACACGCAGCCACTCTTCATGAATAAACACGTAAATGACAATCTGCTGCTGTTACAGTTAAGTGCCACTATGAAGGGGCGGGGCTTATCAGTTCTGCAGCTTTGAACAGGAAGTTACTGGACCCGTTTCGATGACATTTCTGATCAATATTGCGGTTTAAAATGAACAAAATATAAAAACGATGATCTACATATGTTATAGTCCTTAAATAAAAAGCATAAAACATATCCTGCAAAAGCATTTTTTTTTTCTTTTTTTACAATCACCAGTAAAGTAGAAACTGGTACGCTAGTTAGCCTTCGAGCTACGTGCATGCTACTACCGTCTTTCCACACCGGCACAAACACATCTGTTGTCTCCGTATCTCATTTGAACATAATCTTGCGCGTGAATCGGTGCATACTTCCCTTGTCTCGCTCAGTGTTCCTCTGCTGCAGCGATTGGCCTGATGTTCCTGGCTTTGTGCCCACTGCGGCGTCATATTTGTGCCTTATATAACTGTACTGCCCTACATCTGTGCGCGCAATCGCTTAGCCTAGTAACCTTATTCCGGGCGCCACGCGCACGCGCACATTCAAATATGCAGAGTATTCCTTTGCTCTTTCTCGCTCAGTAAGGGAACAGCGAAAAACAATGACAGTCCCGCTGTGTTCAGAATGAAGTGCAGAAAGACTTTTGTGTGTGTGCGTGTTTTATATAACGTTATAACCGCAAAAGCTTTTAAAATTTTAGATGAGAGCATGCTAACAGAGATGTGTTTAAAGAAGGGGGAAACTACTAATGCTAATCAACATGTGTGCTAATTGTGTTACTGTATTGTGCAATGTTCAATTATTTCACAAATTCTAGGGCAAAAAGTGAAATTATGTTATTGTTTTGTTCCATTATTTTTTTATTTTTTGAGGGGGTGGAAATTTTAAAAAAGTATGCTAACCTTGCTAAAAATGCTAACAGTATCACTGCTAGCATGATACTTTCTTTTTTTCCACTTTGCATAAGTGGATATGCTTGCAAATATTATATAATATATTTTTGACGATAAATTATTACTCCATCAGGTTGAAGTTTGCTCTTTGAGGTAAATGCTGTTTGCGATTTCAGAATCTAAATGGAATAAGTTTGGTTAAAGTTTATATACATTTTTCATAGGCAAATCATGAAAAATCATAGTGAAAAATCTCTAAGCTGGAAAGATAATTTGGCTTGAAATTTAAAAAAAAAAAGCTCTTAAAACTATTATGGCACCAATAACGACATTAGAAAATGTAATGGATCGGGTATCGGTTTGCCATCTTCCGATCCTGATCCGATACTCCAATTAGCCATTTTCATGACTTTTCAAAACAACAACAACCTTCAAAATTCATTGACTTTTTATTTATTTGACAATGCGCTCTGCAGTTATAAAGTCACTGCATTGGCCGTACAAATAATACGATTAACATATTAACAGTCTAACAGCCTCTCCTTGAACCGACACCTTAACGTGGTGGAGGGGTTTGAGTGCCCGAATGATCCCGGGAGCTATGTTGTCGGGGGCTTCATGCCCCTGGTAGGGTCTCCCAAGGCAAACAGGTCCTAGGTGACGGGTCAGACAAAGATCGGTTCAGAAGCCCCCTATGATGACAACACGAACAAGGCAGTTTACGTCGCCCGGATCGGCGTCACCGGGGCCCCATCCTGGAGCCAGGCCTGGGATGGGTGCTCCATGGCGAGCGCCTGGTGGCCAGGTCTTACCCCACGGGGCCCGGCCGGGCACAGCCCGAAAGAGCGACGTGGGGCCGCCCTCCCGTGGGCCCACCACCCACAGGAGGATCCATTAGGGGCCGGTGCAGAGAGATCTGGGCGGCAGTCGACGGCAGGGGCCTCGGCGACCAGATCTCCACACACAGAGACTAACTCTGGGGACATGGAATGTCACCTCGCTGGGGGGGAAAGAGCCTGAGCTTGTGCGGGAGGTTGAGCGATACCGACTAGATATAGTCGGCCTCACCTCCACGCACAGTTTGGGCTCTGGAACCCATCTCCTCGAGAGGGGCTGGACACTCCACTTCTCTGGTGTTGCCCGCGGGGAGAGGCGGCGGGCTGGTGTGGGCTTGCTGATAGCCCCTCAGCTCAGCCGCCACGTGTTGGAGTTTACCCCGGTGAACGAGAGGGTCGCGTCCCTCCGCCTTCGGGTGGGGGACAGGTCTCACTGTTGTGGCGGCCTACGGGCCGAACAGCAGTGCAGAGTACCCGGCCTTCTTGGAGTCCTTGGGAGGGGTACTGGACAGTGCACCGACCGGGGACTCCGTTGTTCTACGGGGGGACTTCAACGCCCACGTGGGCAATGACAGTGACACCTGGAGAGGGGTGATCGAGAAGAACGGCTTCCCCGATCTGAACCCGAGCGGTGTTCATTTATTGGACTTCTGTGCTAGCCACGGATTGTCCATAACGAACACCATGTTCAAGCAGGCTGCAGTGATGCAGTCGCTGCATCGGACCGTTGTGGTGAAGAGGGAGCTGAGCCGAAAGGCAAAGCTCTCTATTTACCGGTCGGTCTACGTTCCTACCCTCACCTATGGTCATGAGCTTTGGGTAATGACCGACAGAACAAGATCGCGGATACAAGCGGTCGAAATGAGTTTCCTCCGCCGTGTGGCTGGGCGCTCCCTTAGAGATAAGGTGAGGAGCTCGGCCACACGGGGGGAGCTCGGAGTAGAGCCGCTGCTCCTCCACGTCGAGAGGAGCCAGCTGAGGTGGCTCGGGCATCTGTTCCGGATGCCTCCTGGCGCCTCCCTCGGGAGGTGTTTCAGGCATGTCCCACCGGGAAGAGGCCCCGGGGAAGACCCAGGACACGCTGGAGAGACTATGTCTCTCGGCTGGCCTGGGAACGCCTCGGGATCCCCCCGGAGGAGTTAGAGGAAGTGTCTGGGGAGAAGGAAGTCTGGGAGTCCCTGCTCAGACTGCTGCCCCCGCGACCCGGCCCCGGATAAAGCGGCAGAAGATGGATGGATGGATGGATGGATGGACATATTAACAGCTCATAATCTTTGAAGTAGTTTGGTATTGGTTGATATCGGCCGGGTGTTTTTTCATGCAGTGTATTGAGATTTTAGCGACTCGCTCAAACCGCTCCCACGATCCGTTACAATGAAAAGGAAAATGATTCAAAAATCTCAATCGTCTTGTTTTGTCAGTGACTCGCCAGCTCTGTGGTGCTTTGTTCGTAACGAAATTAAGTTCCAAATTGCCCCCGGCACACTGCGCTACATAACGGCTCTGCTACACCCCCGACCTGTACGGACACGGTATTATCACCACGTTCATTTCATGCTACGAAATTTATATTATGAAGAGGCTGAACAGAATTGTAGATATAAATTGGGTTCTTTTGCTTTTTAGTGAGACAAACAATGACAATAGCAACATAGAAAATATACAGAAAAGACCAAAAAAAGAAGACCAAAAAAATATATATATATATAATAGTAATAATAATAAATAAATAATAAATAATAAATAATAAATAATAAATAATAAATAATAAATAATAAATAATAAATAATAAATAATAAATAATAAATAATAAATAATAAATAATAAATAAATAATAATAATACTTTTTCTTTTTAAAATGCCTTGACAAGCATTTGGTGTGAATTACTTCTGTCTTAAGAAATAAAAGTTCTGAGTAACGGTTATTTTTTTGTTATTTTGTCTACTCTGCACTGAAATGAAGCAAAGGATCATGGTCTATGTAGTTCCCTTTGGTGTGTTGTTTTGTTGCAGCGATGGCTAAAAGTAACAAAGAAACCCGTTATTCAATGTACTGTACTTTGGCAGTATGATATTGCGGTCGTTGTGCAAATCCTCTTTAAAACACTGAAAAAAGAGTAAGGTGAACGTGCAGACCTTCTTATGAACCGCACAGTGTCTACGTAATTTTAAAATAACATAATAACTGCATAAATGTTCAGCTTTTCGGTGCGAGGCGAGACTTGGGAAGGAATTGTGAATGAATTCGGCCTTTTTACATACAAATATGCAACTTCATAGTAGGTCAAATGTAGATAATATTGTGAATGTTGTGTTGAATATGAAGTATATTGTGTATAGTTCTGTTTTATTATTATTATTATTATTATTATTATTATTATTATTATTATTATTATTATTTATTAAAGCAGAGGGAGTTTGGATTGCCAGTTAATACAAAAACTAATCTGAAATGACGCTATCAACGGATGAGTATATTACGATTCAGTAGTGAACGTAAAGTTTTAAATAAGCGGGAGCATATTTTATGTAAACATTCCCAGTTAAGATAAAAAAAATGAAAAAAGGGCCGTCTGTCTTACCTCCACCTGTTGACCCCGACGTTGGACGATCCGGCGAACCACGGATCCAGGAAGTAGACGCAGCGCACAGTCCCCGCCCCTCTGATCGCCTCCCTTAGCGCCGGGTTGTCATGGAGACGCAGACCCTTTCTGAACCAGTGGATTGAGTTTGGAGCCATGGTTTACTGCGAAAACAGCCATACAAAAAGGTTCATATTTGCCAAGTGCGAATGACAAAAATATCAACATTCCTCTTTTTAATATCATTTTGAAGACAATATTTATCAGAAATGTGCCAAAATGTGCCTGTAACTATTATGAAAGATTACTGCATGTTTATTTTCATTTTAAACTAGTTTACCTGTTATAAATGTTATTCTTGATTTTCTAAACCCACGCAGTTGAGTTATAAAGGAAATGGCATGATATAAAACTAAACATTACAGCCAATGAGGCGCCCTCAGCCAAGGAAGTGGGCGGCGCCAAGAATAGACAGTCGTGATTGGCGTCATCTTCAAAAGACGCATTTAGCACAACCGGAATTGTCACAAGCTATTTTTACACCACCAGTGTTTTGTTTTGAAAGCGAAATACCAAATTTAATGAGGGTTTAAAATACAAAGGTGTGAGAAATGTGTCATATTTGATGATGTTTCATCAGCAAGTACGAAGGCCACCGAAAGTGTGTCTGAAGGCCGCATAAGTCGCCCGGGCCATACTTCGGACAGCACTAATGAACACTCACAGTAAGTTCCCCTCTCCACAGAACTATGGTTGCCGTGGTTATGGATGACGGACTGGCACTTAGCAGTTATTACAACTTTTTTGCATTTTTAATTGAAATTTTAACCAAGTTAGAAGAATCCTACATATGTATCCATGGTGACTACTGTGCACGGAACTATGGGATTGTTAAGTGATGATGTCGGCGTCACTGTTACATCCGGGTCCAGCCTGTTATATTATAATGGTGATTTTAACCTGCTCCAGGGTTTAGAACGAAGCCGTTTTGAAATGTAAAACTGCACAAAAATAATCAGTCTGAAATGAGGCTGAATGAGAGACCTTTGTTTGAGTTAATCTATTTACTTTAATGCTTTTAACTGCTCGATGTGCTTTACACTGCCCCACGACCATAAATTAAGTTATACTGATCGATGGATTGACTAATCTGAACCGTAATGTGCCCTGAGGAGGTATGCCACATGCTTGTCTTCATAGAGATGGAAAGTTCCTGGCAAAGCATTAAAATATCAATAGACCAGGCTCCACGCGCAGCCAGCCGCGGGGTTGTGAGTTTGAATCCGGCTTCGACAATTTCCTGCATGTCCTTCCCGCCCTCATCCTCATTTCATGCTGCACTGTCCGGTCTAAAGCCAAACAATCCTTTTTTTTAAAAACACAAGATATTTAAGGAGACATGCAAGGGGCATATCTTCACCAACAAATATGTTTAAAGAAAAGGAACAATGCGTTTTATCCAAGTGCGCCGAATGATTTATTTGCACCCCTGAAAGACTTTTTGGATACTACATTTAAAAATGCAAATATCATCTGGAGCCGAGTGCACCAGCTGAGCGTAAGACTGTTCTTAGCTTAAGCCTTCTTAACACAATGCACTCTCTTGTCTATAGAATTAAGCCTCAGACCACAACAAAACGCAATAAGGCCAAGGTTCCTTCGCTATTTGGGAGGTTTTGCTAATAACAGCAACTAAACACAATAATGGTCTTGAAAACCTATATTCCGAGGTTTTCTCGTGAACGTGCAGGAAAAGACCAGGCGCAGCTAGGACTGGTTTTAATTTGCACTTTGCACTACACAAATGTAGTAAATATGATCATATATTTAAGATTTTACAAAAATGTTGCCCATTTTGGTGATGTTACTCCCTGGTTACCTAGCAACCATATTGTAAACAAGGGACAAATACACAGTAGTTATTATTTGACGAATAATAATGCTTGATAACAACTTTATTTAGTGAAATTATTGTTTTAACTGTCAAAGATAAATGTCGCTTAATGAGGACAACTTAGCACTATTTTAAGCTTTTCTTAGTTTTCCTTGACAAACTGCAATTTGACTAAAATAAAACTGTGATAAATACTCACTAGAGATTCTATCCCACCAAATTAGTCACAATTAGAACAACATGAAAACCAGTCATACGAACTTTAACTTAAAAGCAGCTGGTGCCCCAACATGAATAACCTACAATCTCTTCCCATCTCTATAAATAACACGTCTCACTGCCCACAACGGAAAACTAGGGCATGATTATTGACAGGACATGCAGTCCTGACCCGAGCCACCTGCCTGTCCCCGTCTCCGTCCAGCCCGAGCTCTGTGACACGCGGTGGGGAGCAGAGGTGGACACAGATCAAGCCCGGCCGGCGGTGCTGGTGCTGCTGGTCGTGCTGGTGACTCAGCCCAAACTGGCCCACATCTGACTCAGTGTGAGAGAGTGTAAGTGCTATCGTGTTGATCTAAGGAGCAGGGCCGAGCAACCAAACAACCGGGTGACAGATGGAGAAGACACCGGGGCCAGACCGTCCGAGCTGTGCACGCATGGGTCGGTGCCATGTTGTGATGGCACAGAAGATGGATGAATCAATGGCCTACTTAGGGAACTTCATTGACCAAGCGATGGTGCACAAACAAGGGAAAGTCCCATTGTCGTCACATTTATATACCGTATTTTCCGGACTATAAGTGGCACCTTTTTTCATAGTTTTGGCCGGGGTGCAACTTATACTTATATTTATACTTATATACTTATAATCCGGGGTACAGGACTGAACCAGGACTAAACCAGGACTAAGTCTACACCAGGATCAAACCAGGACAAGTGCCCACTCAGTGAATCCATGTTTAACTAAAATTGCACTGACCGGACATGATTTTGACTCGTTAAAACCCTTTAGCAGGTGTAGGTCGGTTGGTGCCAGTTTCTAAATACTCTGCTACCCTAAAAACCCAGTGTATACAATAAATGATGTGCATTTTAGTCTTGGTTATGCTTTCTTGCGAGTGCAGCACCACATGTTGTCCCTGTGTGATAACAACAGACACATGATCAACTAAGACAATGGATCAGTCGGTTCAGTGCAGCTATTTTAAGATCACCTCTAGAAGGATTCACCGTACTCAGTGTCATCTTAATATAGACACGTTAATGATTTCACTTCAGTATTTTCTACTATGAATAATTGCAGTCAAATTTAAATAGTCATTTCAATAGACGCAAAAGCCGTGGCCATAATTTCTTCCACGAAAAACAAAATATCCCCTCTTTTTCTGCATAAAATCTGCTAATCCTGCAGTTTAGGGTTAGAATTAGCAACATGGTCTGAAATATATAGTTTGTCAGTTCATATTTCATTCCTTTTTGTCAGTTCTCCTGGACACATTTAAATGCAAATCTCAAATCTAATATAATTACAATTTCTCCTTTTCTCCCAAATTGTTCAGCTCTTACTGAAAACATATTCTTCTTTATTTATTTACACAAAACCAAAGCTATTGACACTCCAATTACTGCATTTTTTGTTTCAATACATTTAAAGTGATTGTTCCGAAAAATTGGAAAAGGACAGTTTACCTCGTCCTGTTTTACGTCAGGAGTGCAGTTCCAACGGCAAAAACAACTAAGTAAAAGACAAAACAAAGAACATTGAGACATTTCTATGAGGTGAAAATATTACAAATGACTGTTGTCTCGTGCATTGCGGGTTTTATCATCTGGTGGCTTAAAGTGCAGTTCCACATGGATATAAACCTGTTTGTTATGTACAGCTGGGTCATGTCGCAACAATTTTCTTCTTCTATTTTTTCTCTTATTGAAAACTAATTCATTTCCTGTCCATAAATAATACCGACTTTTAAGCATTGGCATTAAACACACACATAACAAATCAAAATGTCTTGAACTCTGCTCAAAAACCACACGTTTTACTGACGAGATCAAACTTCTGTCATTTGTAGTCAGTAACAGGTAAGGAATGGTGGAAAAGTCTGTATTATTCATGTTCAGGAAATGAATATTGACATTAATAATACAAGACAAATAGAAATCACTATCAATCAATACGTGGGAAAATCATTCATATTCGCTCACAACTTTCTCAGTTTTATGGCTGCTTTATCTGTTACTACTATTTATATGTACATAAAGTTGAGAGCCATGTCTTTTTGGAACAGTAAACACTAAACTATTCGTCATAAAAAGGTATAAAATGTCCCTATATCAGCATCTGGAGTGCGGCACTGGTGAAAGTGGGTCAACTGAGAGAGCGAACTTCCTCCTTTACAAAATATCCCTTACATGACTCTCCTGATTGACTGCGTTTTGTAGGTCAAAGATGGCGTGACACAAAAACCACGACGTCTGATTTTTGTCTTGCTGCTGCCGCTGCCGATAATCAGTATATTACAGCTATTTCTGTTTTAAACTCCATAACAAACTCCGCAAATCAAGTTGAATTGAAGATCACAAATTAACTTTACAAATAACAGAATGTGTTTATCTGGGTTTATCTTAATTTGTTGCATGATTGCGTGAACATATGGACTTTTTTTTTTCTTTTCTTTTTAGCTTAATTGCGGTTCTGTTCACATTTTTTATCATTAGATTATAAAAATAAATATAACAAATAGCTTAAAATATCCAATAAATTGTCCAGCCTGATAAAAAAATATTTTTTGGGACATATTATTTTTTATTTCCTTTTTATTTTAACATTTCATGCCCTGGTCTTTGTTTTGTTTTTTTCTTGTGTTTTGTTGTAAAAAAGTGTATTAAAAACAGTCTTTTTCTCAATTTTATGATGATCTGCCTCAAGTAATTTAATGATTTTCTTTTTTATTAGTTCCTTTTTTAGCGCAAGCCAGATGCCCTTCTTGGCACGTTCCTCTCCATTTATCGGAGCTTGGGATAGGCACAAGACGTACAGACGTATGACCTCTTGTGGCAGAATGAGTGCGCATAAACGTAAGAAAGGAGGTTTATCGAGAAGGTTTCTTCTCGCGGTCGCACAAACAATATAATCGCAAAAGCGTCCATGTCACAACAAACGCGACAGAGGCCCTCAAACCTGTCAGTAATGTACTGTTTTTAAAATGAAATGGTTGAAAAAGTTTGATTTTGATTCATGATTTTTCTTGTTTAGTCTTAACTAATCTCGATTTTGTCTCGTTTTTTACTCTGTGCCAAAAAGTATATTCAAATATCATAATTAAATCAGTGTCACAATCATAACTACTTCATATTGTCTATTCTTACAATTATTATTTCACAAACTTTATTGATCCACGAGGGAAATGACTTGATGCCACGTGTTCTTACCAGGAATCGGACGATTAAAAATATTACGATTTATTGCGATTAAAATGGTTCGTGCTCCATTTTGTTTCACTGCGACAACGACAAAGATAATCCCCATTTTACCATCAGATGGAGCAGGAAAAAAAAAAACTTATTCATGATGATCTTGTCTAGATCCTTGTCGTTTTCCCTTATAACAAAGTGTAATAGCATCGTAACATTTGAAATTATAAACCCATTTTAAAACGGTCAGGATTTGTATAATGTGTGATATTATTGTTAATCACAGTTATTTTACATGTGTTTCATACTCAGATTTCATTATTAAGGCATTATTGATACTTCTTCTTTTTTTTTAAGGCAATATAACGTTTTTAAATGAACCTACTTTCTTTGTTAGTATGTTGTCTTTTACTAGTTCTGATAAAGCTCAAGATCATTCTGAAAAAAAACTTCGGAAAAAGTCACATTTTGCATATTTATGTGCAAAATATTGTATCCTTACGTGTTCAAATGTGCATCTAGTTAGTTAGTTATAGTTTTCAAAGTTTTGGCTGGGGTGCGACTTACACTAATATTTATCCTTATATACTTATACTTCGGGGCGACTTATGTGTGATATTATTTGTTATTTTCACACTTGCAACCGCATTTCAAACTCCAGTGCAACTTAAATATGTTTTTTTCTTTTCTATTGTGCATTTTTTGGCAGGTGCGACTTATACTCCAGTGCGACTTATAGTCCGGAAAATACGGTACTTCTGACACTACACCACACTCACACTATGTCTTACTTCCTGAACTTTACGCGAAACTTGAAAAATCCTAAATATTCAATCAGCCACGTTAGATTTTTTATTTTTTTATTCGTGGCATCTGTCTGAACTCATTTTGAAATATAAGAAACGGTGAAATCTGATGGTGTATTTTACTGAGCCAACGTTAGTAATCGTCACGAAATGTGCACTTTCTATTACTGTTGATGGAAAGTAGCAGTAATTAATCATTCTGTACATGGACAAATAAAGAATAAACTAAACATAACCAGGAGAGCAGATGCAGCTAAAACTACTACAACCTTTACTAATACAAATTACTTTGAGAATAATCCAAAATGATGGACTGGAATTGGAAAATAAATACAACCGATACTTTAAAACAATAGTACTACACCAACTACTACCCACTCGTGATATTAATAATAATAATAAGACGCTCTGTTCTCAGGGCTGAAATAAACCGTTATTCGAGAGCCAAAAAGCAGCAGATTTCCGGTGAGCGTGGACGTGAAAAGCGCGCCCCCCGAATAGGAGGGGGCCCGCCGCCGCATCCGTGACGCGTGTGAACAGATTGGTCACCAGCGCCTCTTCCGATTCACAAAGGAGGGGAGAGTCCGGCTGCGTGGGAGGCGCGACGTCACGGGGGTCGTACGTGACGTGACGGGTGGGACGAGAAAGAGCCATAATCGGTAAATCGGTCGTGATGCAATCGTGTTAAAGGACCGAAAAGGAGAAGGATCGGAACGTTTTCGGAAGCAAAGTGAAGCGACACGATCTTTGTACAAACGGGTCACACACTTCAGGAATAGTCAGTAATGTTGTGCTTGTGTCTTTCAGTCCCAGAACACAATAATTGACATAGGATATTGTCACTGCCAATGCAATAATAAGAGAAAAACAGGATTCAAGCAGGTTTAAAGCAGGACTAGACCCAGAGTATAAACACGGTAATAGAACCAGACCTTAACCGGGAATAACTCATTAATTACACCTCTATTTCCACTGGATTAAGTCCGTAATTGCAAAAGTCTTGTTTGCATGCATTGCAGAGTATATATATTACAATTTTTGTATCTTTAGATGCTGAAAACAGAGCTGGATGACATTCAAAAACGTTATGCACGACTAAAACAAACATAAAAAAACTGTTAGAGTATGAATTAGGACGGTACTAAGCAGCGCGGCCAGAAATTAATGACAAAAAGTAAAAAAAATTCTACTAAATAAATGATTGCCTGCTTAATGAATGCACTCTAATGACATTATTATTCTGTTTTGTGGATCTAAGTCATGATAAATACAGTAGTTAGTACCAGAAAATACAGCAAACTAAATAATTATTAGGGCTGTATTGGAGATAATGGGAACACACATGTAATTACACGTGCATTAACTTATATTCAGTTAACTGTATAAGACAGCTTGACAAATATGGACTATTATAATGACAATTGATGATGGAATAACACTAGATTTTCCCTAATAAATCATAAATTGAATGTTTTTCTCCTCCAATCTTGGAAATACAAACACACCTAAACTATAACTACTATAACAACTATAACACACATAAATGCAAAATTTAAAAAGTGCAATTATTTTTACATTATGTTGAAATAAACTGTAAAATGTAAAACTGTGTAAAATGTAAAAATGTAAAAACTTAAGAGTGGCACATTAAAATTAGGTCAATGTCTCTTCTGCTGAGGACACTTGTACCACAGGTAATCACCATTTCAACATAAAACTGCTCAACAACAGCGACATAACGACGATTATTAAAATGTACAATCCTTTTTAAAATAAGTACATCTTTTAAAACAACTAATAGAGGGGAAAACATCTTTGCAGAGCACAAAAATTGGGTCACCAGAGCGCAGATTTACGTAACCAGTGGCGCTGTTTAGGCGAAGTGCACGTAAAAATACAGCGTTACAAGTGATCGACCCCGGCCAAGCTTACCTTGTACCGGCTCCCGGGAGGTGTAGTTTATGTCAAGCCCGGGGAAAGTGTCATTTCTTCGGCGTGCAGAGAAGAAGGAGCGTTGTCTCTCGGTTTGGGAGAAGTCCTCTTGTGGCGAATCTGCCGTCCGCCGCTGCAGCTGTACTACTTTGTTTCGTAAGAGTGTGACTGCGCATGCCCCGCCCTTTCCGAACCCAGCCGTGACGTTCGCGGTCAGGTCTGAGACGTAGAAACCACAACGGCGGTGATGTAAGGCGGCGAAGACGGCGTGTCAACGTACAAAACGCGATATTTCCGCGAACATGTTGAATTCACACTTTCAAAAGCGTGAATTAGAGCGTTATGGTGTTTTTTTAAACCCGGCAAATGCGCACGCGTAGACGTAGAAATCAACTTGTGGAATAGTTGAACAATAATGCGTTGTTAAATTTAAACATACGCAGCGTTGCACTTAACGTGAACTTGTTTTCATCGTTTACTGAATAAATACCGCGATTTCTTCTAAAAATCCCCGTGCTCACGCGACTTAAACCGTAGAACATGCTTTTATCCGACGCGCCGTTAACGCAGCGGCAGCCGGATCTGTCAAACGTGAACGACGACGTGGTGCAGACGCGGCGCTCTGATTGGTCCGAGCCCGGTCACGTGTACGGTGTTGGGTCACGTTTAACGGGCATGGAGGGGGCGGGGTCTGCTCACACTGCGGGCGGTGGACGATGTCGTAGCCATGGCAACGTGAGCGGGGCAAAACAACACGCCCGGCTCCTTTTCTCTGGGCCATGTTAAAGAAGACGTTTGTGGCGTTTGCGTCGCCTTTCGTATCCAAATTTAGTTTTATTTTGTTGAAGGATAAAACAGGCTAAATCATCGTAGCATAAAGAGCTAAATTGTCACATGTTCAAGCCAGGTCTGGTTATTATAAGATAGGATAAGAAAAGCCTTTATTTGTCCCGCAATGGGGAAATTCTACTGTTGCAACACAAAGTAGGTACAGAAGTAAATAATTGAAAGAGCAGATAACTTATAAAAAAAGTTATCTGCTCTTATACTCTTAATACAAAGTAGAAAATAATAATAACAATGCTGACACTCTTATTTACAGCTGTTATATGGACTGTGGAGAATATTGCACCAAACAGCATTGCACATGAGTATGACAGTATTGCACGTGATTATGAAGATGAAGATGAGGCTATTATGGGCAAAACCAAATATAAACGAGGACTTAAGTATAATAAACCACCAACCCGATCATCAAACTAGCAAACAGTAAGCTACTAAACCAATCTGTGTCAAAAACAATAATAAAATGCGATAAAACATTGGCATTTTAAGTAGGTAAAGGGTTATGTTAAATAGTGTGGACTACATATTTCATAATTAAAAAGGGGGTTTGTAGAAAAAAGTAGGTTGATAGTTTTGGCTTGTTTTATTCAAATTATAAGTCAAAACAAGCTCTGCACAGAGGAATTCAGATTTTAAATGCATTTCTTTGTTAAATATGGTAAACCAGGTCAGCTGATTGACACTAAATTGAGCATATTAAGATCAAAAGTTGTAATATAATCTTATAATAAAGGACTTTTAATCTTCATATTAATGCCTAAGATGTTTGTTCAATATTTACACATCCCAGTTAATATTGAAGTCTTGTTGTATTTTAATTTGTCTCATCAATACATTGCCGTACACTTGGGCCTCATCTTCATGTACCTTAAATTAGGCCAACATAACAGTATGCTAATGAGCAGATTGTTGGTGGTGATGGCGCTGTCGTTCACGTACAGCCGTTTGAGAGGAACAAAAATACATTGTGGGTCAAGAAATCTAGTCTCCCGAACCCGATAAACGTAGAGCATGGTCCCGACATCGGCCGTTTGCTTTAGTTTTGCAGATGTGACCTTTAGCAGTCGCCTGGTACACAATCTAACCCTGGCATCGCCGCGGGTGCCGGGGCCGTGCCAGAAGAAACCGTCCTGGCGTCACGGCTGTGCTCTGACATATCGAATGAGGTGCAGAATACAACGACTCTCTGCCATCGATCTGTTATTTATATCCATCCAGATGTCTTTTTCTACCATCTGTTATAGTATCATCTTATAATGCATTTAAACATTAACGATAAATGCACATACCTGGCTGCGCCTTTATAGTTGTGTGTGACCCCTCGGCCGCCGGGCAGCACAACAAACAGATCAATCTTATAAAGAAGTCCAGATTTAGCAAACACCTACTTTCTATCCACAGTCCCCGGGCAGGTGCAGACAAGACTGCTTTACCATTAGTATAAGATTCAGCACATACTGACGCAAACATTCAAATATTTACAACTGCTGTACGATGTGAGAATGTGAGCAATGGTAGAGAACAGTTACATGCAGCAGCTTCAGACCGTTAGGGAGCGTGTTCCACCGTCTGATGGGTTTAAAGAAGAACGCGGCTTCAGACCGTTAGGGAGCGTGTTCCACTGTTTGGGGTGAGGTTGGGTAGTCTTGCAGTGTCCTTTATCATTCTAAATAATGTAATAAAATATAATAATTTAGCTTTTTTTCGGTTACTCAAAGACGCTTCACATTGCATTATTCATTCACAACATTAAATTGGACATTTGCAATTAGATCTATGGACTAAATTGGACGTTCATGATGGTTTTTATGTGCCTTAATTTTCTTTCCTTTAGACGTCAACTGGTTTTGAGTTACTGAAGGTCTCTTAGTTGTTTTGTATTTTTAAATCTGGAGAAAAAAACAAACATCCAAAGAACTTCAAAAATTCTCACACTTACGTATACATTTTTTAGTTCTTAAGATTATTTTGTGACCCGAGTAATCACGACCGTGGATCAACAGAAGAATATTGCCGTGAGCGCTTTCTGAACGAGTTTCCCTCTTGTTTCTGTGCCTCTCCTTCTCCAGATGGACGTAAAACCCCGACATGAGCAGTCCACGCCGACTCTTTTCAGCCCCTTCGTTCAGAGCGACATCCGACCGCCTGCTCGCCCGACGTCACCCGCACCGAGCAGGTTCCAGTTGTGCCAATTCGCCACTGAGTAATGCCGTTTATCGCCCAGAAACGTCTAATTGTATCTGTTACATGTTGCATTGGAAAGCGTCGGAGCCGGAAGTCGCTCATACTGATATAATAGCTCGATGTGTGGGGAAGGTTGGATTTGCTTCTGGTTTAGCCTTTGCCACATCAAAATTGGGACTAAACTATTGATCTGTTATATTATCGGACTAAACCTGGGACTATAGCAGGACTTCACTCGACCAGAACCAAATCAGCTCTACATCAAGACTAAACTGGGCTCAATTTAAGACAAATTTGGGCTGAAAGTGAATTAAAATACTCACAACCAATTGATTATTGAGATTTCGTGAACTAATTTAGTGTTCAAATGATTGTTTTCTGGTACAAACATGTGCCAAAGCCGCACAACAAATTGCAATCGACTCAAAATTGCTGTTTGAGTTGGTGAAATTATAAAATTATAAAGGGTTTTTACTTTACTTTTTACACTAAAATTGGAAATATTCTCTTATTGTGACCTAAATAACAAACATTTTGATGTTACACAGACCTTATACGATTGTTCCAAGCCTCAAAAAGGTGAGGTGGCTCGACAAAACCTCCTCAAATGCATCATTTCTGAATGATTCTGTGTCTAATTACTCTGATTTTGCATTTCTCCAAAACAAACATGTTATTATCTTCCGCCTCTGCTGTTTCCAGAACCTATATACAAAAAGTAACTGTCTTGAGCAATTTATCGGGGCTATTGTGAATGGAATTGAATTTTTCTAAGCTGCCCCAGTTTGCCCTGTCTGTGTGCGTCAGATGTGCCTTTAGTTTTTTCATTTTATTGTTATGGTAGATGGACGACCTTCAACCAAATATCGCTGTTTAAAACAAACTAGAGCAGTGGTTCTCAAACTTATCACGAAAAGTGCCACCTTAGAAAATATCTGGCTTTCCAATTGCCACCGGATCTATACCAGGTCTAAAACAGGACCATTTTCAGGTCTAAATTATGGCTAAACCAGGTCTAAAACAGGACCATTTTCAGGTCTAAATTATGGCTAAACCAGGTCTAAAACAGGACCATTTTCAGGTCTAAATTATGGCTAAACCAGGTCTAAAACAGGACCATTTTCAGGTCTAAATTATGACTAAACCAGGTCTAAAACAAGACCATTTTCAGGTCTAAATTATGGCTAAACCAGGTCTAAAACAGGACCATTTTCAGGTCTAAATTATGGCTAAACCAGGTCTAAAACAGGACCATTTTCAGGTCTAAATTATGGCTAAACCAGGTCTAAAACAGGACCATTTTCAGGTCTAAATTATGACTAAACCAGGTCTAAAACAAGACCATTTTCAGGTCTAAATTATGGCTAAACCAGGTCTAAAACAGGACCATTTTCAGGTCTAAATTATGACTAAACCAGGTCTAAAACAGGACCATTTTCAGGTCTAAATTATGGCTAAACCAGGTCTAAAACAGGACCATTTTCAGGTCTAAATTATGGATAAACCAGGTCTAAAACAGGACCATTTTCAGGTCTAAATTATGACTAAACCAGGTCTAAAACAGGACCATTTTCAGGTCTAAATTATGGCTAAACCAGGTCTAAACCAGGTCTAAACCAGGACTAAACCAGGACTAAACCAGGACTAAACCAGTACTAAACCAGGTCTAAACCAGGTCTAAACCAGGACTAAACCAGGACTAAACCAGGACTAAACCAGGACTAAACCAGTACTAAACCAGGTCTAAACCAGGTCTAAACCAGGACTAAACCAGGTCTAAACCAGGTCTAAACCAGGACTAAACCAGTACTAAACCAGGTCTAAACCGTTTACAAAACGGTGGACATTTCCTCTCGAATTTATTTAATGCATTTTAAACTGTGTTCTTTTAAGGCAAAACAAATAGTTCACGAGACATATAAAATATAAAAACATAGTATATGGTTTAATTATGGTATCAGTAATAAAAAGTATAGCATTAAAATAAATATATATCTTTTAAGTCTGTGGCATTGAGTTATTGTTCCATAAATGAAAGATGTAAGAGTATTTTTAGAGATTCAAATATTTATCGTGTATACCTTTACTTTGTGTTTGTGGGAATATTTTGTGATTTTCTTGTAGTAGGATAAGATCTGAGAGAGTTGACTGAGTGAATGAAAACTATCTAATTATAAATACTAATTAAAGAACTAAAGCTTCATTCTACTTTTAATTTAAGTCAGCTCATGTCCTTAAATAATATTGTGCATTTAGAAAACGGTTTACTTCAGAGTTACAGTGTTGCGACATAAAATAGTTTCAATACTATAATTTATTTTGACATTCTTCAAGGGTAACAGCTGAAACAGGGAGAACAAGCAAATTTCAAAAGTTGCAACATTAATTAAAAAAAAACAACAAGACTGGCAAAGATCCATTTAGTGGGTTTATTTTATATTAAACAATTTTTAAAAATACATTTTTGTGTGTAATCCTTTTGTCCAGTGATGGGTTTAAACGGTGGGCTGGACGTCTCTGAACTGCAGGAAGTGATGTAACGAAGCAGGAACAGGAAGTCGCTCCAAGATTGTAGTTTTCATCAATGAAGCCGAGCCCAAAACTGTCCTGAGGCTCAACCGGCATAGGTGGAACAGACTGGGGGTGGAGTCTGAGGGAGGGGAGAGAGGGGGGAGGGGAGGGAGGGAGGGAGAGGGAGGGAGGGAGGAGGGAGGGAGGGGAGGGAGGAGGGGAGAGAGAAGGAGGGGGAGGGAGGGGGGTGGAGAGAGGCAAAAGGGAGAGAGATCGAAAGAGGCAAGTGAAATGATGAAACAGTTTTAAGTGTTAGTTTTGTCACATTCACAGTTCTGTTTTGGTACCGAAGAGAGCGAGAGGTTTCCAGGTTTTGTCGGTCCGTCTCTGGTCCAGGACGAGTCTCAGAGGACGACTGAGGCTGGACCAGTCCAAGTACTGGAGCAGGAGGTTCAGGACGGGACCAGGGGCTTCAGAGCACCTGGCCAGAACACACAGGAGGAGGGACAGGAGTGAGATGAGAGTGAGACAGGACTGAGACGGCGAAGGGAGTGAGATGGAAGCAAGACAGGAGCGAGACAGGAGTGGGGCAGGAGTGAGACGGGAGCAAGACAGGAGCGAGACAGGAGAAGGGAGTGAGACGGAGAAGGGAGTGAGACGGGAGCGAGGCAGGAGCGAGGCAGGAGAAGGGAGTGAGACGGGAGAAGGGAGTAAGACGAGAGCGAGACGGGAGCGAGTCGGGAGTGAGACGGGAGTGAGACGGGAGTGAGATGGGAGCAAGACAGGAGCGAGACAGGCGTGGGGCAGGAGTGAGACGGAGAAGGGAGTGAGACGGGAGAAGGGAGTAAGACGAGAGCGAGACGGGAGCGAGTCGGGAGTGAGACGGGAGTGAGACGGGAGTGAGATGGGAGCGGGACAGGAGAAAGGAGTGAGACGAGAGCGAGACAGGAGCGAGTCGGGAGTGAGACGGGAGTGAGACGGGAGCAAGACAGGAGCGAGACAGGCGTGGGGCAGGAGTGAGACGGAGAAGGGAGTGAGACGGGAGAAGGGAGTAAGACGAGAGCGAGACGGGAGCGAGTCGGGAGTGAGACGGGAGTGAGATGGGAGCAAGACAGGAGCGGGACAGGAGAAAGGAGTGAGACGAGAGCGAGACAGGAGCGAGTCGGGAGTGAGACGGGAGCAAGACAGGAGCGAGACAGGCGTGGGGCAGGAGTGAGACGGAGAAGGGAGTGAGACGGGAGCGAGACGGGAGTGAGACAGTGCAGGTCTTACATCCTGTGGTTCTTCAGGGCGTTGGGCTCCAGTCCAGCCTTAAGCAGCAACGGCATCCAGACCAAACTAGTCTGTGTGTGATTCAGGGCCTCCTCCACCAGATCCTCCACCTCCTGCACAGACAAGTCCTTCCCGGAGCCAAGACCTGGACCGAGAACAGGACCAGGACTGGGTGAAGGTCCAGGGATGGTCCTAAAGTCCAGGACCAGCTGGAGAAGGTCCGGTCGGTCCGCTTTCAAAACCAGAGCCCAGGTTTCTCTGAGGACTGTGGCTCCGGCCGACAAGAGGATCTGCACTGTGTCAAGGCTGAAAGAACAGTTACCATGGAAACAGGACTAACAGGGACTAAACCCGGTCTAAACCCGGTCTAAACCCGGTCTAAACTCTAGACTGGGGCTGAACCAAGCCTGAACCAGGACCAAAGATGACTAATTTTGGACTGAGCTACAATATAATCTAGACTAAAGTGGGTAAAAATTGGACTAAAGTGAGATAAGCCAGGACTAAATGAGGACTTCACCAGGACCAGATCTGCACAGGACTAAATCTGGACTGAACCGGTACATCAAGACTGAGCTAGAAATAAATCATATAAAATGAAAATTGGAGATTCAAAAGTCAAAACTAAGATTTAACTTGGACCTAAAAGGACCTCAAACTTTGGAAATCTGGACTAAAGGACCACTAAAGGTGACGACAGCCAGGAATAGACCGGGGCCAAACCGGGGCCAGATCGGGACTAGACCGGGACTCAACCGGGACTCGACCGGGACTAAAGCAGGACTAGACCGGGACTAAAGCAGGACTAGACCGGGACTAAAGCAGGACTAGACCGGGACTGGCACCGGACCCGGCCTGAGCGTGGACTCTTACCCTCTGCGCCTGTCGCTCAGAGCCAGAGAAAGCGCCAGCCTGAGCGGAGACTTCAGCCCGATCAGATCCTCACACTCCTGAGCGTCGGGAGCGAAGCCCTCGCTCAGGAGCAGCCGCAGGGCCTCCTGCTGGTCGCTCTGCACGCACAGGTACAGCGGGCTCACCTGTCCGGGGGCGTGGCCTACCGAGCGGTCAGTGAGCGGGATCAGCTTCTGCAGGATCCTGAAACAGACGGAGGAACGGCTAAACCAATGAGGCGTTGGTCACGTTTGACGCCCTTTTTCAGATTCATTTTTTAGGTTAATTTGAAGTTATTTGTCTTTTCGTGGGTCGACATTCCCTGGACACAAAGATGGACTCTACGACGGAAACTGCAGTGTTTTTCAACCCTTTTCACAGATAAACAGACATTTCTACGCCGGAATGTCAAAATTGTCGCTCGTTTTGTGCTATAAAGACCTCGGCGACACGTTCCGCGTCCCGTAATTTACCGCGTGTGTCCGAACTGTGCGGCGGCGTGCACGGGCAGCTGGTTCCACTCGGCGCTGCGGCTCAGGTTCGGGTCGGCGCCGCGGGCGAGGAGCTCCGAGACGCAGCGCTCGTGCCCCTCCTGGGACGCGATGAGGAGAGGGGAGGCGCCGTCCGAGGCCAGGGAGTCCACGCTGGCTCCTGCGCATGAGACGAGAAGGTGAAGAACCCTGACCCCTCCGTGACCCCTCCGTGACCCCTCTGCGACCCCTCCGCGCCCCCTGACCTGCGGCGGCGAGGGTCCGGAGGCAGCTGAAGCGTCCGTACTGAGCGGCCACGAACAGGGGAGTGACGCCGTGATCGTCCACGGACTCCAGGTGAGAGACGGCGCTCAACAACGACACGATCTCGCCGTGACCCTGAGGAGGAAACGGGACGTGACGCCGGGGCAGCCGTGGCTACGATCGCGTGGATACGTCCCCATGACGACCGGGCGGAGACATTTGTGAGGCTCGGAGAACTCTGACCTTGTAAACCGCCTGGTGCAGACACGTCCAGCAGGAGGCGGTGTGGCTCCGGTTCACCTCAGCTCCTTTGAGAAGCAGCAACGCCACGATCTCTGTGTGGCCCCGGTCTACAGCTGCAAGAACCAGGAATACACCGGGAATACACCAGGACTAGACCAGGACTAGACCAGGACTAGACCAGGACTAGACCAGGACTAGACCAGGACTAGACCAGGACTGGACCAGGACTTACCTGTGTAGAGGGGGCAGGAGAGGTCGTTGTTTTGCAGGTTCATGTTAGCTTTGTTCTTCAGCAGGATTTTAACCACAGACAGTCGTCCATTTTGAGCCGCTAGAAACACGGGCGTCTCTCCTTCATGAGTCTGAGAGTTCACAAAAGTATGGAGATCCAGAGACGAGGCCGCTAGACGACAAAACACAGGACAGTGCTTTTAAAGGGTCTATTCATCAGGAAGTTGAGATAAAGGCCATTTTGCTGCTGTTTATTAGTAATTAATCTGTATAATAATAATAATCTTCACCTGCGGCTCGGAGGATCTCCCTGACGCAGCCCTTGTGCCCTTGAGCCGCGGCTTCATGGAGACAGGTCCAGCCGCGATTGTCCTTCACGTCCAAACTGAGACCGGACCGAACCAGATCCCGGACCCGGTCCAAAGACCCGGACCGAGCCGCCGCCGAGACACTGCCCACAGAGTCACTGTAGACCTCAGAGAAGTCCATGCTGAGAGAGAAATAAGAAGACAGGGATTAAAGCGGGACCTGGACCTGGACCTGGACCTGGACCTGGACCTGGACCTGGACCTGGACCTGGACCTGGACTAGGCCTGGGCCTGCACTGGACTGGACCTGGACTGGACCTGGACTGGACCTGGACTGGACCTGGACCTGGACTGGACCTGGAATTGGACCTGGAATTGGACCTGGATTGGACCTGGACATGGACATGGACATGGACTTAGACCCGGACCTGGACTGGACCTGGACTGGACCTGTCACATTTGCCACTTCACCAGAAAAAGTCTGTTGTTGTTTTTCTGATAAAGTTCACACTTGAAACTTCCCTTTTCTCTAAACCTGGTTTAAGACTCTTCAGTGGTCGAGTCTGTGGAACATGGAGCCTTTTCAAACACATTTTTATTATTTTTTGACATTTAGATTGAAATATGTCACTGTCTTTGTGATAAAAGGTTTTAGAGTCCAGACAAACAAAATGTGCGACGATTATTTAATATAGTTAAGCGCAAAAACAAAACAAACACACTAAACCAGGTCTAAACCAGGACTAAACCAGGTCTAAACCAGGACTAAACCAGGACTAAACCAGGACTAAACCAGGACTAAACCAGGACTAAACCAGGACTAAACCAGGTCTAAACCAGGACTAAACCAGGTCTAAACCAGGACTAAACCAGGACTAAACCAGGACTAAACCAGGTCTATACCAGGACTAAACCAGGTCTAAACCAGGTCTAAACCAGGTCCAAACCAGGTCCAAACCAGGTCCAAACCAAGTCTAAACAAAGTCTAAACCAGGTCTAAACCAGGTCTAAACCAGGTCTAAACCAGGTCCAAACCAGGTCCAAACCAAGTCCAAACCAAGTCTAAACCAAGTCTAAACCAGGTCTAAACCAGGTCTAAACCAGGTCCAAACCAGGTCCAAACCAGGTCCAAACCAGGTCCAAACCAGGTCCAAACCAAGTCCAAACCAAGTCCAAACCAAGTCTAAACCAAGTCTAAACAAAGTCTAAACCAGGTCTAAACCAGGTCTAAACCAGGTCTAAACCAGGTCTAAACCAGGTCTAAACCAGGTCTAAACCAGGTCCAAACCAGGTCCAAACCAAGTCCAAACCAAGTCTAAACCAAGTCTAAACAAAGTCTAAACCAGGTCTAAACCAGGTCTAAACCAGGTCTAAACCAGGTCCAAACCAGGTCTAAACCAGGTCTAAACCAGGTCTAAACCAGGTCTAAACCAGGTCTAAACCAGGTCCAAACCAGGTCCAAACCAGGTCCAAACCAAGTCCAAACCAAGTCTAAACCAAGTCTAAACCAGGTCTAAACCAGGTCTAAACCAGGTCTAAACCAGGTCCAAACCAGGTCCAAACCAAGTCCAAACCAAGTCTAAACCAAGTCTAAACAAAGTCTAAACCAGGTCTAAACCAGGTCTAAACCAGGTCCAAACCAGGTCCAAACCAGGTCCAAACCAAGTCCAAACCAAGTCTAAACCAAGTCTAAACAAAGTCTAAACCAGGTCTAAACCAGGTCTAAACCAGGTCCAAACCAGGGGCCTCCAGCTCGGGTCTTCTCGCTCATATGATGAAACTTGCTTCTTATTTATTTTGAGGAAGTGAAACAAAGGAACTGACAAATGTCAAACTTCCGATTAAGAACGAGTTGATTCTGAACCAAAGATGCACCCGAAGCAGATCCTGGTCCTGCTCCTCGTCTCTCTGCACTTCACAGGTGAGAGCACAAACAAACAACCAAGAAGAAGAAGAATCAGAGCTCAAAATGTGTCACAGTCAAATATCAGATCTTTGTGCACTTTTTGGAGTGTTCTCCTTGATGAGAATGTATCATGTCTTTTCTATCGTCTCCACACAAAAAAAGCACAGCAGACAAACCATTTATAATACCACGAGTGTAATCACATTTGTAATAAAACTGTACAATAAAGAGATACAGCTATTTATGATTATATGAACATTTTAGCAGTCGACTAGTCAGAGATTATTTCTGTTGTGTATTATTGATGACTTTTTTGGGATAAATGTCACCGTCTTTGTGATAAAAGGTCTTAAAGTCGGTTTAGTCCAGACAAACAAAATGTACGACTATTATTATTATTTATTATAGTTAAGCACCAGAACAAAGCAAATATAAAACAAGAAGTAAACAATGACAAAACCGAGACAAAACCGGGACAAAATTGAGACTAAACCGGGACAAAAACAAGACTAAACCAAGACCATAATGGGACTAAACCGGGACAAAATTGAGACTGAACAGAGACTAAACCAGGACAAAACCTGGACTAAACCGTGACTAAACCTGGACAAAATCGAGACTGAACAGAGACTAAATCGGGACAAAAGCGGGCTTAAACTAGAAGCCCGAGTCTTCTTTGAACAAGTCTTATTTTGTGTCATTTATATTCCAAACTAGAACTTTTTTAAACCAGGACCAATTATTATTCGTTCAGAATCACTACAAAAGACCAAAGCAGGACTCTAGGTGGGCCATCATATCCAATCTTAGAAGTGTGTTTTAGAGTCTGTTTAGTGCAGTTTAGAAATGTCCAGGCGATTCAGTTAATCGATAATCATAAGAACTGGAAATAATCGCAAGAACTGGCTGTTTTTGTCATTCAGGAAGTTGAACGTCAATAGTAAACTGTGTGTGTTGAAACTCCAGATTGTTGGCACATTGTCACAGTGCGGGAGGGAGAAGACGCCGTTTTGTCCTGCGGGGCGGCGCTCTCCTCGCGCTGTGAGTCTGACTGGGTCTTCCTGGAGGACTCGCGGTCCACTGCTCTGTTCGTCCGCGGACAGAGAGCGCCGGACACGCCGCCGGGGGCGGAGCTGATGGACAACTGCTCAACGGTTTTAAAGAACGTGAGGCGCGAACAGGCCGGCTTCTACAGCTGCAGTACCCCCGAACACAAGCAGGAGGCCTACAGTGTCCTCGCTGTCGTCACTGGTGAGGAGCAGTTTTAAGTCCATCTGAAGCTTCTGCTGATTTGATCATTCTGACTCCGTTTGGTGGGAGGGCATCAGTGGTAAATATTTCTCAGTTTTACTTCCGATAAGGTGCAGTTTGTGAAGAAATGTTCAAAACTAAGAGTTTAAAATGACAGGAAGTGGAGCTGAGTCCCTCTGTGATGTCATCACTGTGCGACACAGAGACAGTTTACACTGACACACTGTTCTGACAGTTTAAACCATTGTTGGACTAAATAAAGGTGTTTTATGGTATTATTGTTTGTCAGATCAGAACTGTTGTGTCATTTATGTGGATTTGGGCTCTTGTTTACACTCTGGTTGCTAGGTAACAGCCCTGGAATCACCTCTACCTCATATCATATTTGCGCTCGTGTCCAACCAGGAAGTACAATTATAAACTTTACACAAACAGGCCAAATGTTGAGTCAAATCTGAAATATATAGGTATGAGTTTTGTATGAACGTGCTGAGAACTCAAAGAACCAGAACCGTTCATCCGTGTGGAGTTTTAATGGCAGAATAAAGTAGTTCTGATGAGGCTCAGGTTTGGGCTCTGCTCTACAGCTGCATCAGGCCGAGACTAAAGAGCCGAACTTCTCTTCAGAACCAGAACTGTAAACCTGTCGGTTCAAACTTCACACACAGCTCCACAGTTCAATCACACGCTGTGGAACATTTCAGACATGACAGAAAGAACATCCCCATTGAGACAAACGAGTGCCAGGCCCAGAAAAGTGACACAGTGCAACTTTAACCCAGAGAAACTGAAGGTTCGAAAGACACATTTCAAAAGGGGAACAATAAATGCCATCTAAGGCCAGTTATTTTATTACTTGGGTTACGGATCCGCCGCACTTAGATTATTGATTTCTACAATATAAATAAAATGAATTATCATTTTTTTTTGCCGACAAGGCAAAATAGCATTAAATGAAATGCATAAAATGAAAAGCGTCAATTCTACCAATGCAAAACACGCTAAATCTACTGTTACACTCACCTGCACGCCACGACCCCCCCCCTCCTCCCGTTTTGCGTGAACCCGGAAGAAAAAATCTATTGAAATTGAAGATCTATTTATATTTCGCCCGCCTGTTCAATATATTTCATTCATAAATCCGTTAACCAAGTAATAAAAAAACTGTGGCCTAACTGTGGAATAGCACATTCCTCACAGGTGTTCGTCCATTAGATCTGAGGTGGGTTCCATATTGTTCCTCTCATGTTTCTGTCCCTCAGTGTCGGAGCACGGCGAAGGGCCCGTGCTCACTCTGAACTGCTCCGTGAGGACAGTGCGCTTCCACAAACCCACGCTGCGATGGCTCATCCACGGAGAAGAAGTGTCCAGAGATCACCCACAGCTCCGGCTCTCTCACTCAGACTCCTCCGTCTCCGTCTCCTTCGACAACGCCACGGCCGAGCTTCGTCGGTCTCTGAGCTGCGAGGCCTCCGACATCGACGGACGACAGGCAGAGGAGAAGCCGACCATCAGAACATGGTCGACCGAAGGTGAACAAGCCAAAAACGACACTTCATTCACCTGCGTTCACGTCAACGCGTCGATAATGTCACCAGCAGACGCTGTTCAAGTGTAAGAGGACCTTCATGTCTTCTACGTGGTCCGCCGCGCAGGGGTTCATGATGCAAAAAACCACTGGTCACACAGAAAAGGCCGACTGGACGCAGGATTCACTCAGCAAACTTCTCCTTCTGCTGTTGTTATTAAGGCTCTAATGAAACCATGTGGTGACTAAAACAATGTCGACTCATTTCCTTGACCAAACGATAACAGCCCTCGATCACCAATTATAGGCAATGAGGAGATCTCGCTTGCATTCATGGCATCTCTGTCGTTTTATTGTCTTGTTCTTCTCAGAGTTGCTGCTGAGACACGTCGTGGTGGGCGCAGCTTTAGCAGTTCTCCTCGTCTGTGTCGGAGCTCTTAACATCTGGACCGGAACCAGGGGTGAGGCAAAAACGGAATCAAATACTCTACAATGTGCTAATGCATTGAAATACACAAACGTAACTGACTTTTGCTTTTTTAGAATGCAAAACCATGAAGAATCCGCAGAGACCGAGCCGCAGAAGCAGAGTATGCTGTGCACATTGTCCTGCTGTGACCGCGGCAATTTCATCATGTCGTGTCTTTTATCCACAGAGGGACGTGGAGAATTCAGACGTTTACAAAGAAATTGGAGATACTTCCATTTGAACATCGAACGAATCTGCTGCCACGCCACAATAAACGCTTTTAATGTCACTTACCGAGCATTACGACTCGTTTTTCAAAGCGTGACTGGTGAAATAATGCTCACATACCGAAATACGCGGCTCAACTGGATGTACGAAGCATAACTTGACGTAAAAGATTGAAAATGTGTGAGATAAAGTGTGATACAAGTAGAAAAATGACATCAACGCGTTGTTTACCTTCTCTGATGTTGCCGCTGTTTCGTCCAAACGACGTCACATCACAACATCCGGTCCATCCGCTGTGCCACTTCCGGTGTTTGGGCCAGTTCTTCTTCTTGGTTTTGTTTTATGGCGAATGGCACTCAGCATTTAGGTGCCTTCGGGACAGTTTAAGTCATGGATCTATTATAATATCGGGTCTGTTGTTTGGGGGCGTTGTCTTGTGCTTTGGACGTGGACACGTGTTTGTGAATCTTGTTCATTGACAATGGCAATAAACCCTTTCTGATTTTCTGGATTTCTGATTACTCGTAATAACTAATGTGAGACGCACACAAAATGTACAGTCACATTTTATATTATTTTGTATTTGAATAATTTCTATTTGCACTTATAAAATGATAAAAATGATAAAATGCAGCTCAGAGCACGATTGATGGTTTTGTTTGCCTCATGTTGATGGCATGCGCCTCCAGGGGGCAGTGTAGTGACACGTCTTCCGCTCTCTTTCACACGATGAAGCAAAACATATTCTGGGGGCACATATATTCTGGGGGCACATATATTCTGGGGGCACATATATTCTGGGGGCACATATATTCTGGGGGCACATATATTCTGGGGGGCACATATATTCTGGGGGTACATATATTCTGGGTCTAATATTCGCGGTCTAAGCTTTGGGAAACGCCCTAAACACCACCTGACCTGAACCAGGAAGTGACCTAGAGGGGGAGGAGCATGAATCTATTATAATATCTGGATAGGGTATGGCTATATAATATAATTAAATTGACGTGTAAAAAACAAATTGCATTAATGATCAAATGTTCTGAAGTAAAAGTGAAGCAGCAGCAGCTTTAGACCATGAGCTGAACGCTGGTGAAGCTCATATTTTAATAGATCCATGAGTGAAAAACGGCTTGATTTTATGATGACGCAGTGACAGCTGCTCTCTCCCCACTTCGTGTTCTGGTCAATTTTTTCCGGTTCAAAATCCTTCAGTTTTCTTAAAACCAGCAGTTTAATATTTCGCTTCATCTTACACTGGGCTCTGCGCGGCTCTTGTAACTCTCTCTGATTGGTCAGCGCAATCACGTGGTACAGAAACTTGGGCCGCACGTTGCTGGAGAGCTAAAGGCTAACTGGCGACATGCGACACTGAGCAGCTCCCATTGACTTGAATGGGCGGCCATCTTGGCTGCTGGGGGCTTGGGGAGGAGCAACAACAAATCAAATCAATTTATTTTTGTAAGGCCCAAAAGGCACTGCACTGACACGTGTTGGCCCAGCGGTTAGAGACACGGGTCAGGGTTGAGGAAATCTTTAGTTCGATCCCCCCTCTTGGGGGATTTAAACTTTTTAAACTCATAGATTGCATGTGACAGGTTAAAAAGCGAGTCACAGATTTAAAATTCGTCATAAGACACTATTTTCACCTTTTAGTTCATTATTGTGGTCAAGGCTGTATTCAGTACAAAAAGAATAAATGCTAAAAATGTATATATGACCTGTTAAAAATGTTTATTTCTATTGGCTGGCGGAAATGTTTGATACGCGCCTGCGCAAAGTTTTCAGTGTTCTTTCCTGAAATAAAACGGAAGAGTAAGGACGTGACCTTCTCTGTCCTTCACTTTCACATTCAAAAAGCAACCACGCACCTCTCCCAAACTGTCGGAGCAGAGGACGCAACATGCACAGTCTAGTCTGTTTACTCACCCTGAAACAAAGTTTTAACCAGACGAAGTAGGGGTTACGGTTAGGGTTAGGGGTTATTATTATGATTTTCTTCATTTATTTCAAAAACAAATTACCATGATGACAATCAATAACAATGTTAGCGTATAACATATGGACCAACACGCCGTGAAAGGAAGTCTAGTTTCTGGTCTCCAGAATCGCGGTAACGATGAAAAGTATTTCACACATATGTTTAGGACTATTAACAGGTGACATGTAACTAAAGTACTCTGGAAAAAGAATTGGCAGGTTTTTGGTCAACTGCATGAGTTACTGAGTCAATTTCTTAACCTTTTTGTCATTTCTATCAATAAAGGCCTGTTTTTGTTCAATTCTGGGGTTCGAACTCAAAACCTGTCGGCCGTGTTTCAGTTCTTTGAGTGATCAGTGATTTGTCAACACATTTTGCGCCACCAACAGGCCGCAACAGGCACATGCACTTTGTGTTGCACTGAAATTTCCCCATTGTGGGACAAATAAAGCCTTATCTTATCTTATTGTATTTGTATTTTATCTTATGCACGCCAAGCTGTTTCTCCCTGTAACTGACGTTTTTCCTTTCCTTATTTTTGTACTTTGTTAATGTCCACCACTGCTAATGGTTTGTCTTTGAGTAGTGATGTGAATAAATCAGTTTGAAAAGAACTGTTTCCATGTCAGAAGTGTCTGTTAAAGCCAACAAACTGCTTCAGTGTTCAAAGTACAACAATGATACAGAGCCATTTAATTACTATTATTTAGACTGTTCAGTCACAAGTTAAATAACTGAGTAAAAAAGAGATAAAAACAAGTAATTAAACTCGAGCAAACATGTAACTTTAACTCTCAGCTGCCTCAACAATACATTTTGTGTCACTGTTACAGTTAATGTCATGGTTTACACTAAACTAAGTGTGTTGTCTCTCTCCAGTTGCAGTGATGGCCGCTGTCACAGTGCTCTGTGGCCACTGCCCAGATGTAGTAGGTTGAAAAAACGCTATATTCAAAAGTTTATATAGAAACAGACACCCCCTCTATTTTTTGTATTTTTGGCTACTGTGTTTTTATTATTTGGGACATCCATCCAGCAGTTGGTGTTCTAAGCGCTCCTGTGGGGATTAGAGCGAGACAATGCGCATGTGCAGCAGAAATGAAGCCTGCGTAAATTCAGCCTGGAAGACCTAACTCCTTCCTACATCAAGGCCTCCATGGAAGGACCCCTCTCCCCAGCGCCATCATCGCACTCAAGCGGGCGTGGCCTGTCCGTCTGTGAGAGTCAGATCCCTCACTTCACCATGGACTCTCCCAGGTTTCTGCGCTTATCCCAAAGAGGTTATGCAGTTTTTCCTGGCCAAAGAAGGAGGGTGAAAGGTCAGGGGGCGTCTGTACCATGGCCTTCGCACCTGCTCCTCATCCACAATCAACGCTCTCAGTGACTCCTCCCCGCTCCAATCAGCACCAGGCGGTGGCATTTAAGCCCTCAGGCAGATGGCTCGGCCGCTCAAACCGTACTGCGACTGATATCATGTCAGATTTCAAATCAGATGACCCTCCGTGTTCCTCTCACGGGGGCCCCGGGTCCTCCCGCGGTCCTCCGGCTTCGGAAGAGCGCATCCACCTGACCCGGTGGAAGAGCTGAGCGTCTCGCCGCGTTCTCTCATTACAAGACTCCTCACTTCTGCTCGAAACGTCCCCTCCACCTGCCGCGCGCCCCGCGGCACGAACCAGGAAATCATCATCAGCCGCTCCGCGCACGCTGCGTGCCGCGGCGCCTCTCCTCCGCATCGAGCGTCGGGACGTCTCCTTCACGTGGCTCCTCCCGCGCCACAGCTGTCTCCACCGGATCACGTGACACCGGGTCCAGCTCCAGAACACGCTCCTGTCCACGTCAGGCTCCAACACGCGGCAGCGCTCTGTCCTCGACTCCAGGGGCCTGTCCCAGGCCCGCCGCTGGCCATACGGGGCCCCCAGGCCGAACGCCCAGCGATCTCCCCAGTCGAAATTAAGTATTTTTTAAATTGTCTTCATCTCGAGAATATTGCTTGAATCACAATCTTAAGCAAGATTTCAAGGTTCCCAACTACGGGTCTCCAACAATCTAACTTTTCGTCTTTTCATTCCTAACATCCTTGTTCCGCCCTCTCACCTCACGCAGGCTGCTCCTGTGGAGCAGATCGAGGCAGCTCCATGCATTGTACATATCGTGCCATTCATTCCTTTAGGGCTTTTATTCAGCTCGCTCCAATCTCATTCATCAGAAGTGTATCTGCTCCTCAGCTTTCCCAAACACTCTGTGGGTTTATTAATAATAAATATATAATCAAACAATAAAATAAATGCGCTGCATGTCTCATACTCATATTCACTAGAAATGGGTCATGTGCCCAGTCCGCAGGCACACCACAATCCCCCGGTCCAAAAGACAACTGTTACGTCGCATCATGTAATATATATTCACGTTTAAAATATCCCACGTTACACCGTGGGCGCATGACGGTGCGGCCAGCTATGTTCAAACTTCCCAAATCTCAGGGCAGCTCCCTTTCTGGAGCACCTTTCTATAGCCGAAAGTACGGGAATTCTAGTCCTGCTACACTCACCGTCGCAAAGCGATCAGCGCAAGCGCCACACAAAAAGGCCCGCGATTCAATTCAAACTGCCTGTCAAGCCGGCTTACTCGCGCATGCGCGTACCAGGAGTTGCAGCACCGGTCCAGCCCCACAGACTGTTCCTTTACTGTCCCTCTGCCCGGAATCTGCTCGCTCCGGGCCCCTATGGTCGTTTTAATGGGCCAAATCTGTTCCTCCAAGGCCATCTTACTTCAGTGTTCATTCCACACTGCGCGACCCGGCTAGCTCGCCCCCTCCCCTCTCGACTCATCTGTTTGGCGACGCGTCGGCCCCACCTCACTTCCGGTCCCGCCTCCTCCACAAGTGGAACGTTTTTTAATTTTTCCATGACAAATCATTCCGTCTCCAACTCCCGGCGCTTTTACACGGTCGCTCCGCCTCCTCTGGTTTGGGAGGTATTAAAACTCTATTATAATCTAAGGCCTACCGCACGTTCTGCCGTCTACCGGCACTCTCAGCCCATGTTCTGCCGTCTACCGGCACTCTCAGCCCATGTTCTGCTGTCTACCGGCACTCTCAGCCCATGTTCTGCCGTCTACCGGCGCTTCCAGGCCTACGCTCCGCCGCCCGCCGGCGCTTCCAGGCCTACGCTCCGCCGCCTACCGGCGCTTCCAGGTCTACGCCCTGCCGCCCGCCGGCGCTTCCAGCTCTGCCGCCTGCCGGCGCTTTCAGGTCTACGCTCTGCCGCCTGCCGGCGCTTTCAGGTCTATGCTCTGCTGCCTGCCGGCGCTTTCAGGTCAACGCCCTGCCGCCTGCCGGCGCTCTCCTGTCCACTCTCTGCCGCCTGCTGGCGCTCTCCTGTCCGCGCTCTCCCGTCCACGCTCTGCCGCCTGCCGGCGCTCTCAGGCCCACGCTCTGCCGTCTACCGGCGCTCGCAGTTCACCTTCTGCCGTCTACCGGCGCTCGCAGTTCACCTTCTGCCGTCTACCGGCGCTCGCAGTTCACCTTCTGCCGTCTACCGGCGCTTGCAGTTCACCTTCTACCGGCGCTTGCAGTTCACCTTCTGCCGTCTACCGGCGCTCGCAGTTCACCTTCTGTCGTCTACCGGCGCTTGCAGTTCACCTTCTACCGGCGCTCGCAGTTCACCTTCTGCCGTCTACCGGCACTGTCAGTCCACGTTCTCCCGTCTGCCCCGGCGCACTGCCCGCGCGCGCTTCGCCGCCTGCCCACTGCCCGCGCGCTTCGCCGCCTGCCCCGGCGCACTGCCCGCGCGCTTCGCCGCCTGCCCCGGCGCACTGCCCGCGCGCTTCGCCGCCTGCCCCGGCGCTTCGCCGCCTGCCCCGGCGTGCATGCTCTGCCGTTCTGCCAGCGCTTTCAGTTCTATATTCTGCCGTTCTTTCCAGGTCTACGCTCTGTCGTCCGCCGGCGCTTTCAGGTCTACGTTCTGCCGGCGCTCTCCAGTCCACGCTCCGCTGTCTGCCGGCACCTCCACTCTCTGTCATCTGCCGCCTCCTTCGTTTTTGGGGGGAATCAGAATTCTATTATAATTTGACTTTCAAGGTAAAGCCCCTGCATCATCACAGCACGCACACGTGGCTCAGGGCATCGGGTAAATTCCCAATCGGGTCAAACCACGGCGCACTTCATTCCCCGCCGTTCCTAACTCCAGAGGCAGCCCCCTGGTTTCGGAAATACCCGAAGGTAACATCGATCCTATGCAATCTGCCCCCTCGTCTCACCTGTGTGTGTGTGTGTGTGTGTGTGTGTGTGTGTGTGTGTGTGTGTGTGTGTGTGTGTGTGTGTGTGTGTGTGTGTGTGTGTGTGTGTGTGTGTGTGTGTGTGTGTGTGTGTGTGTGTGTGTGTGTGTGTGTGTGTGTGTGTGTGTGTGTGTGTGTGTGTGTGTGTGTGTGTGTGTGTGTGTGTGTGTGTGTGTGTGTGTGTGTGTGTGTGTGTGTGTGTGTGTGTGTGTGTGTGTGTGTGTGTGTGTGTGTGTGTGTGTGTGTGTGTGTGTGTGTGTGTGTGTGTGTGTGTGTGTGTGTGTGTGTGTGTGTGTGTGTGTGTGTGTGTGTGTGTGTGTGTGTGTGTGTGTGTGTGTGTGTGTGTGTGTGTGTGTGTGTGTGTGTGTGTGTGTGTGTGTGTGTGTGTGTGTGTGTGTGTGTGTGTGTGTGTGTGTGTGTGTGTGTGTGTGTGTGTGTGTGTGTGTGTGTGTGTGTGTGTGTGTGTGTGTGTGTGTGTGTGTGTGTGTGTGTGTGTGTGTGTGTGTGTGTGTGTGTGTGTGTGTGTGTGTGTGTGTGTGTGTGTGTGTGTGTGTGTGTGTGTGTGTGTGTGTGTGTGTGTGTGTGTGTGTGTGTGTGTGTGTGTGTGTGTGTGTGTGTGTGTGTGTGTGTGTGTGTGTGTGTGTGTGTGTGTGTGTGTGTGTGTGTGTGTGTGTGTGTGTGTGTGTGTGTGTGTGTGTGTGTGTGTGTGTGTGTGTGTGTGTGTGTGTGTGTGTGTGTGTGTGTGTGTGTGTGTGTGTGTGTGTGTGTGTGTGTGTGTGTGTGTGTGTGTGTGTGTGTGTGTGTGTGTGTGTGTGTGTGTGTGTGTGTGTGTGTGTGTGTGTGTGTGTGTGTGTGTGTGTGTGTGTGTGTGTGTGTGTGTGTGTGTGTGTGTGTGTGTGTGTGTGTGTGTGTGTGTGTGTGTGTGTGTGTGTGTGTGTGTGTGTGTGTGTGTGTGTGTGTGTGTGTGTGTGTGTGTGTGTGTGTGTGTGTGTGTGTGTGTGTGTGTGTGTGTGTGTGTGTGTGTGTGTGTGTGTGTGTGTGTGTGTGTGTGTGTGTGTGTGTGTGTGTGTGTGTGTGTGTGTGTGTGTGTGTGTGTGTGTGTGTGTGTGTGTGTGTGTGTGTGTGTGTGTGTGTGTGTGTGTGTGTGTGTGTGTGTGTGTGTGTGTGTGTGTGTGTGTGTGTGTGTGTGTGTGTGTGTGTGTGTGTGTGTGTGTGTGTGTGTGTGTGTGTGTGTGTGTGTGTGTGTGTGTGTGTGTGTGTGTGTGTGTGTGTGTGTGTGTGTGTGTGTGTGTGTGTGTGTGTGTGTGTGTGTGTGTGTGTGTGTGTGTGTGTGTGTGTGTGTGTGTGTGTGTGTGTGTGTGTGTGTGTGTGTGTGTGTGTGTGTGTGTCGTCTTTTGCCAAATATGTGTTTGTTAATTTATTTGTTGTCATTTATAATTGTATTAATTATTGATTGGATGCGATAATTGAAAAGCAGAATTAAACACGCTGTGCATGGAATGACTCTTCTCCCTCATCTGTCCACAGCTATATTCTCCTGGCTACACAGTCTAACTCTTTAGCTGTGTACCATGTTACCCTTAGGGCTGGTGCCGGTAACACAGAGCCCTAAAGTCCTGCTTGGTGTGTCTGGCCTCGTACTGTCAGAGCCACCTGCAGCCCCACCTCACAATCCCTCGTCTGAAGAGGCACCAGCTGATCCAACCTCTGCCCAACTTTGAGGAGCACGGCCGGCTGCTGGAGCTCTTCTGTAGAGAACACTCACACTTCATGTGCATGCAGTGCAAGGCAGAAGACCATAAGGATCATCAGGTAGTGCCCCTGAAAGAGGAAGGTGAGGTGCAGCGGGCCACGCAGAAGGAGCAGATTAAAGAAAGACTTCTGAAGATCGAGGAGATCCGGCACTCAGTAGAACTCAGTCAGATAAATGCAGACACAGAAATACAAGAAGGTCTCAGAGTCTTCAACACTTTGATGGAGTGTGTTCAACAAAGTCTGGACAAGTTCAAACAGAGCATTGTAGAAAAGCACAAGAACGAGGAGGAGGCAGCTCAGCTGATAGAGCAGATCCAGACAGAGATCTCTGCCCTGGAGCAGAGAGGAGCTGAGATGGAGCAGCTCTGGAGCTCTGGAGACCACCTGCAGTTTGTACAAACTTTCACTTCAGTCAAACCTGCTCCACGACTGGACCGAGGAGAGCGTGAGGGTTCCATCATGCACAGGGAGAGCGACCAAAGCTGTGTCTGAGCTGAAGAACACACTTAATACAGAGATAGAGGAGGTTTTGAAGGCTGAAATGGAAAGAGTTTGAGGTGGACGTGTCTCTGGATCCAAACTTAGTTCTGTCTAAAGATCTCAAACAGGTTCATTACAGTGACCAAGAAAATAATCTCCCAGACAATTCTGAGAGATTTTCCAATTTTTTTGTGTTTTAGGAAAACAAACGTTTTCTTCTGGAAAGTTTTATTTTCAGGTTCAGGTCAAAGGAAAGACGAATTGGACATTAGGAGTGGCCGAAGAGTCAGTGGACAGAGAAGACAGAAACCGTCCAACTGCACAGGAAGGATTCTGGTCACTTCATATGGGCAGTGATGAGTATGAAACCAGTGAAGAGCCTCCTGTAGTTTTTCCTGTTCTTCTCCAGAGAAAGTGGGAGTGTTTGTGGATTATGATGAAGGTCTGGTCTCCTATGAAACATGCATTCTTACGTCGCCTCTCCACAGATCTGACTCGTAACATGGTCTGGAGAGCTGGAGGTAGATAGAAGCCATTACATTTTCTGCTGAATGTCTAAATTTACCTGTGATAACAAAAATGGTGTTTGACAGTAAATTTCACTTTTTAAATAATTGAGGGATGAATAACATTTGTATTAGACTATTATTAATGATGATGATTAGCCTGCAGGCCATAGGTATTATTGTGACAGGCCATGTTTACCTGAATTACTGAAATAATAATCATTTTGATGGAACTGCTTGGTTTGTTGATGGCAGCCTCGATTAAGAAAGATGAAGATTGTTAAACTCAAAATCCACTGTATATTTACATGGGTTTATGTAATTAAAGCTTTATTCTTGTTTTAATTTCATAATAAATACAATAAAGCTGGTGGCCGTGACTATATATAGTTACTAAATGATCTTTTGTATTACACCGTATTTAATGTGGTAGATGCATCAAAACACAACTCCAGGTTTGTTTTTAAAGAACACAACCGTCTAACATGGTTCAAATAGTTTTTTGAATGATTATGTGGTGAGTTTTGCATCATATGGAACTCATTAAATATTAAATGAGATCTTTGATAGAAGAAATAATGTAATTTTCTCACAATTGTGACACAATTGTGGTCCAAAGTCTTTGGCCACTTGAGCATCTGCACGGTCTGTCCAGGGTTTTCCAGAGCGAAGGCCTCTGATTCACTCTGTCCTCTCTAAAAACTCCCACACGGAGAAAGAGATCGGAAACGACTCCTGTGCCGCTCCAGAAACGCAAAATAAAGGTGCCTATGACAGATTTGAAGACTCATTGAACTAAAATGCAGCTAAGCTTTGTATATGTTAAATTGTACTTAAAAGATTATAAAATGTTTTTTTGGGTCAGTACTAGATCAGACCCGCGCTGCCTCACGGAAGTCAGAATTGGCTCCAATATGGCGGCCCTCGTGACGGCCCAAAAAGACAATAATTATCAGGCGGCCCTTGATACGCTTCAGACACTGGGTTAGGGACGGGGACAAGAGAGCGGATTTAAAATGATTGCCTGAGCTGCATCAGCCGGACCGGTCATGGTCGCTGCCATATTGGAATTCTGACTTCCGTGAGCCAGCTGGGGTCTGATCTAATGCCAACCGCTTTTTTGTTGTTTATAATTTCACTTCCTGTTTGTAATTGATGACATCACACAAGGAAATTATTCACGTTTATAATGTCAAAAAAGTAGTTAATTTTGTGTAAATTATGCATAAACTTCGAACTAAACGTGGGACTAAACCAATATTTAATCAGACTAAACCAATATTTGACCAGACTAAACCAATATCTGACCAGACTAAACCAATATTTGAGGCTGAACCAGTATAATTTTTTAGGAGAAATTAAAGACAGAAAAGACAAAATACAATCAAACCGTACAAAGTAAAGTGTCTTGCCCAAGGACACAACATAGAGCCATTGCCAGGCTTGAACCTGCAATGAACGAGGACTTAAAGGGCCGTTACTGCCTTTTATTTTGTTAAGTTCAGTCCTTTATTTGTTGTTTGTTGTTGTTGACTCACCTATTTGTAACTCAATGATATTGTCTGTACAATTTAAAAGGCATTTTGCTTGATGAGAATCCAAACAAAGCAACTGCCAAGAACAGACGATTGTAGCCAATCAGAAATGTTCAATGAGAAATGAAGCCTGCGTAAGTTCACCTGGAAGACCTAACCTAAATCTGCGTCGGCCTCCATGGAAAGACCCCTCTCCCCAGCGCCATCATCGCACTCAAGCGGGCGTGGCCTGTCCGTCTGTGAGAGTCAGATCCCTCACTTCACCATGGACTCTCCCAGGTTTCTGCGCTTATCCCAAAGAGGTTATGCAGTTTTTCCCGGCCAAGAAGGATTGGTAAAAGGACAGGGGACGTCCACGTCATGGCCCCTACACCTGCTCCTCATCCCCAATCAACGCTCTCAGTCACTCCTCCCCGCTCCAATCAACGCACAGGCGGCAGCATTTAAGCGCTCAGGCTGATGGCTCAGTCGCTTCAAACCGTATCTGCGACCCACCACCTCCCCTGCTCCTCCTCTGCATCTATTATTCTCTCCACATCCACCACCACCAGTCTCCAGGCTCCGGGGGGAAGGTATCTAATTCAATCAAATCATGGAGTGCCCATGATCGCTACACCTTCCACCGGGGTCTGAGCGCCAAATAAACTTTGCAATAAAGTCCGCTAAAACATCTTTTCTGCTTTGTGTCTGAGTCTCTCCTGGGTGAACTATGTGGAAACAACGGTCTCTGACTCTCCCAGACAGTTGTTTGTGCAAATTAACCTTCTAGTAAGAAGTAAAAGGGTGGACCTAAACAATAACTGAACCCAGATTTATGAATAAACTAAATCAGCACTAAACCAGGCCTAAACAATAACTGAACCCAGATTTATGAATAAACTAAATCAGCACTAAACTAGGCCTAAACAATAACTGAACCCAGATTTATGAATAAACTAAATCAGCACTAAACCAGACCTAAACAATAACTGAACCCAGATTTATGAATAAACTAAATCAGCACTAAACCAGGCCTAAACAATAACTGAACCCAGATTTATGAATAAACTAAATCAGCACTAAACTAGGCCTAAACAATAACTGAACCCAGATTTATGAATAAACTAAATCAGCACTAAACCAGGCCTAAACAATAACTGAACCCATATTTATGAATAAACTAAATCAGCACTAAACCAGGCCTAAACAATAACTGAACCCAGATTTATGAATAAACTAAATCAGCACTAAACTAGGCCTAAACAATAACTGAACCCAGATTTATGAATAAACTAAATCAGCACTAAACCAGGCCTAAACAATAACTGAACCCAGATTTATGAATAAACTAAATCAGCACTAAACTAGGCCTAAACAATAACTGAACCCAGATTTATGAATAAACTAAATCAGCACTAAACCAGGCCTAAACAATAACTGAACCCAGATTTATGAATAAACTAAATCAGCACTAAACCAGGCCTAAACAATAACTGAACCCAGATTTATGAATAAACTAAATCAGCACTAAACTAGGCCTAAACAATAACTGAACCCAGATTTATGAATAAACTAAATCAGCACTAAACCAGGCCTAAACAATAACTGAACCCATATTTATGAATAAACTAAATCAGCACTAAACCAGACCTAAACAATAACTGAACCCAGATTTATGAATAAACTAAATCAGCACTAAACTAGGCCTAAACAATAACTGAACCCAGATTTATGAATAAACTAAATCAGCACTAAACCAGGCCTAAACAATAACTGAACCCAGATTTATGAATAAACTAAATCAGCACTAAACTAGGCCTAAACAATAACTGAACCAGATTTATGAATAAACTAAATCAGCACTAAACTAGGCCTAAACAATAACTGAACCCAGATTTATGAATAAACTAAATCAGCACTAAACCAGGCCTAAACACAGCATAAACCAGGGCTAAGGCATAACCATCATCCTCAGTAGTATCAGTGCAAAACGCAGACATCTTGCAGCATTTCCAAACCTTTGAAGCGCGTCCCGGAGCATGTGCTCTGTCAGGGATCCTTCACATGGAGCGCCACGTGCAGCGCCTACAACGCGCGGACGCCATGTGCGCCCGCGAAGCTGCTGCTCAGACTACAGACCTGCTGTGGTGCAAGGCTGGAGCCGGCGAGGGGCCTTGGCAGAGCCCACTGAGCACGCTCCGCGCCTCGTTCTCACACCCAACAGGCTTTCCCCATCCCGGCTCCGGCTGTCGGTGCCTCATTCACGTCGAAAGGCCTGTCGTCGCCATGGCTCCAATCGTGGTTTAGAACGCTGGAGAAATTGCAAGGACCGCGGGTGGGCTACAATGAGCAATAAGCCGTTAATATTGCAACATGTGCTTATGGTTTTCTGCTTTCTAATCTGTTTGAATATTGCTTGTTCTGGAGATTTATCACGGTCGATCAAGTTGGGGAAAAGTTGACAGGAAGTTATGGCAAGTGTCATCAAGGCACAAAATTCCATCCAAAATGCAGAGACAATTTATGCATATTTAAACAATTTCAACAGAATAGAGGTGTTGACGTACTGCACATATATTTGGAATTGTCAATTAAAAACGATTGTGTAAATTAGGCAAGCGTTGTTGACAGCAGTGTTTCGATATACTTTTATGCAGTGCCCAGATGAAATGGTCGTGGGAGTGAAAATGTAACGTCTTGACCTGTTTTTAGGATGACATATTTACAGAAATGTTTATTAATAAGCACTGTCCATTAAATAAAATCAATGAATAAAATCAATCAATGAATAAAGTAAATAAATAAATAAAATAAATAAAATAAATAAAATAAATAAAATAAATAAAATAAATAAAATAAATAAAATAAATAAAATAAATTAAATAAATTAAATAAATTAAATAAAATAAGAATAAATAAGAATAAATAAATTCAAATGCAATGACTAAATCTGGATTTGTTGGCAAATTTCATTCATCTAGCGTTAGACCAATGTCCTCGTCATATCATTTTGCAGGTGGCATATTTTCTATTTTTGGGGGTTGCAAATGCAAAAGTCACTATTGGGGTTGTGACCACCGGTTTACAGAATGGTTGCTTGGTAACGGTTATGGAATTAGCTCTATATGTCTCATATCTGCTGCCCATGTCCAAATAGTTAAATAAGTTAAATCATAAACTTTGTTGATTGGTAATCTCACTTTTCATATACATTTTAAGCTGCTGCTGGTCATGAACTATTACATTATTTCCATTTTGAATTTACATCAAGGAATAGCAATTATAGTCCCACAAAATTTAAGTCAATAATTAAGATTTATTTACATATTTTAGTGAAAAAACCATCAAATCCAACGCAGACAACTAAATGCTCACAAGGTGTTTCCAAAATGCGACTTAAACCATTAGAATCACAAGGGAACATTGTAAAACAGCGCATAATGTTGTAGGAACACAAGATTTATTCCATTCAAATCAATTCAGTAACACTTTATTTTTATCGCCGAAGCGGTAATTAAAACGGCACACAGAGCAGTTTGCATAATCACATCAAAAACATGCCACAATAGGACTGCTGCTGGTCACAAAAGGCTTTAAATGGGTTATTTCCGCTTTTAGGCCCCGTTTAGTCCCAGTTTGAATGTCTGTGCGCAAGTGTGAATGCAGTCGAAGTATTCCTCCTGGTACCAGCGAGTCATGGCTGTCACTGCATCCACCAGACCAGAGATGTCCTCACACTGTCCATGGTTCCTCATAGTGGGAGACAGCGCCATCTTCTGGTCAACAAGACATTCTATGCAGACAAGAAAAGACATGAAGGACATTTGCACATGCACGCTCGAGAAGACATGTTAAGCTGCTACTACTACTACTACTACTACTACTACTACTACTACTACTACTACTACTACTACTACTACTACTACTACTACTACTACTACTACCACTACTACTACTACTACCTCAGCAGCAGTGGCGTCTGGTCTGGTCTGGCTCGGACTCTGGACACAGCAGGTCTTCAGGAGCGGGCAGGACTGAGTCTAGACTGCACTGGACCGACAGGATCTTCTGCACAAGGCGGCTGTAAATATAGACATGAGACACAAAGAATTATACAGCTTATATCAGCTACTACTACTACTACTACTACTACTACTACTACTACTACTACTACTACTACTACTACTACTACTACTACTACTACTACTACAACTACAACTACAACTACAACTACAACTACAACTACTCCTACTACTACTCCTACTCCTACTACTACTACTACTACTACTACTACTACTACTACTACTACTACTACTACTACCACTACTACTACTACTACCTCAGCAGCAGTGGCGTCTGGTCTGGTCTGGCTCGGACTCTGGACACAGCAGGTCTTCAGGAGCGGGCAGGACTGAGTCTAGACTGCACTGGACCGACAGGATCTTCTGCACAAGGCGGCTGTAAATATAGACATGAGACACAAAGAATTATACAGCTTATATCAGCTACTACTACTACTACTACTACTACTACTACTACTACTACTACTACTACTACTACTACTACTACTACTACTACTACTACTACAACTACAACTACAACTACTCCTACTCCTACTCCTACTCCTACTCCTACTCCTACTACTACTACTACTACTACTACTACTACTACTACTACAACTACTCCTACTACTACTCCTACTCCTACTACTACTACTACTACTACTCCTACTACTACTACTACTACTACTTTTACGACCCGTTTCTTTGCATTACGTACGTCATGGCCTCGTCGACGTTCCTGTTCTTTTTGACTGACGTTTCCATCCAGGAGACGAAGCCGTTGTCTTTACTGAACGTTTCTATGGCGACTGTGGACACGGCTCGCCCGCTCAGGTCGCACTGCAGAAAGAAGCACAATTTGTATTTATCTACCATATTTATTTTTTAACATGTTATCCCGATACATTCATTTATCTACACATAATGTTTATTTTTACAGTGTTGAGACATTTATAACTTTTTGAAATGTATTTATTAAAAGAAAAATACAAAATATCAAGTAAAACATATTTATGGCTATTTTATATCAGTCAAATACAATTATAAAAGACATTCTGGCTTATAAAACATATTAAATCTAATCTTCTGCTGCAGTCGAGTACAATTTTGGGGAATATAGCAAATTGCCAAGAATGTTATTTTTGAATTCAGGTGTAATTGTCTGAGTCACGGCTTTGGCCTCATGGAAAATAAATGTCATAAAATAAACCAAAATAACCTGTTATGTCACGGTGTTGAATCAGCTGTTTCTGAGACTGACTCACTCACGGAGCATTTCAAATAAAACATGATTGCAAATGTTTTCACTAACCAAGGTTTACTCCCAATTCAGACCTGATTAAGTCCTGGTTTAGTCCTGGTTTAGACCTGATTTAGACCTGATTTAGTCCTGATTTAGTCCCTGCTCAGTCCTGATTCAGACCTGGTTTAGTCCTGGTTTACTCCTGGTTTAGTCCTGGTTTACTCCTGGTTTAGTCCTGGTTTACTCCTGGTTTACTCCTGGTTTAGCCCTGGTTTAGCCCTGGTTTAGTCCTGGTTTAGCCCTGGTTTAGTCCTGGTTTAGTCCTGGTTTAGCCCTGGTTTAGTCCTGGTTTAGCCCTGGTTTAGCCCTGGTTTAGCCCTGGTTTAGTCCTGGTTTAGTCCTGGTTTAGCCCTGGTTTAGCCCTGGTTTAGTCCTGGTTTAGTCCTGGTGTAGTCCTGGTTTAGCCCTGGTGTAGTCCTGGTTCAGCCCTGGTTTACTCCTGGTTTAGTCCTGGTTTACTCCTGGTTTAGTCCTGGTTTACTCCTGGTTTACTCCTGGTTTAGTCCCTGCTCAGTCCTGGTTTACTCCTGGTTTAGCCCTGGTTTACTCCTGGTTTACTCCTGGTTTAGCCCTGGTTTACTCCTGGTTTAGTCCTGGTTTACTCCTGGTTTACTCCTGGTTTAGTCCATGCTCAGTCCTGGTTCAGTCCTAGTGTAGTCCTAGTGTAGTCCTGGTTTAGCCCTGGTTTAGCCCTGGTTTAGTCCTGGTTTAGTCCTGGTTTAGCCCTGGTTTAGTCCTGGTTTAGTCCTGGTTTAGTCCTGGTTTAGCCCTGGTTTAGCCCTGGTTTAGTCCCTGGTTTAGCCCTGGTTTAGTCCTGGTTTAGTCCTGGTTTAGCCCTGGTTTAGCCCTGGTTTAGTCCTGGTTTAGCCCTGGTGTAGTCCTGGTTCAGCCCTGGTTTAGTCCTGGTTCAGCCCTGGTTTAGTCCTGGTTTAGTCCTGGTTTAGCCCTGGTTCAGCCCTGGTTTAGTCCTGGTTCAGCCCTGGTTTAGTCCTGGTTTAGCCCTGGTGTAGTCCTGGTTCAGCCCTGGTTTAGCCCTGGTTTAGTCCTGGTTTAGTCCTGGTTTAGCCCTGGTTCAGCCCTGGTTTAGTCCTGGTTCAGCCCTGGTTTAGTCCTGGTTCAGCCCTGGTTTAGTCCTGGTTCAGCCCTGGTTTAGTCCTGGTTCAGCCCTGGTTTAGCCCTGGTTTAGCCCTGGTTTAGTCCTGGTTCAGCCCTGGTTTAGTCCTGGTTCAGCCCTGGTTTAGTCCTGGTTCAGCCCTGGTTTAGTCCTGGTTCAGCCCTGGTTTAGTCCTGGTTTAGCCCTGGTTGACCCCTCACCTTGTTGGCCAGCAGGATGCAGGGGATGGGTCGTCCGTTGGGGAGCGAGGACTTTAGGTCCAGGTCTTGTTTCCAGAGTTTGCAGCTGAGGAAACTTCTAGAGTTGGTCAAGTCGAACATGAGCACACAACCCAGAGCGCCTCAGTAGTAGACCCGGGTCATCGACATGACCCGCTCCTGACCTGCACGTGACAGCCAGGACTTATCATCGTGGGCAGTTAGTAGCAGTGGTGGTCATAGTTAGTGGTAGTAGACCTTGGTTGTTGTTAGTAACTGTTGTTAGTAACTGTTGTTAGTAACTGTAGTTAGTAACTGTTGTTAGTAACTGTAGTTAGTAACTGTAGTTAGTAACTGTAGTTAGTAACTGTTGTTAGTAACTGTTGTTAGTAACTGTAGTTAGTAACTGTAGTTAGTAACTGTTGTTAGTAACTGTTGTTAGTAACTGTAGTTAGTAACTGTTGTTAGTAACTGTTGTTAGTAACTGTTGTTAGTAACTGTTGTTAGTAACTGTTGTTAGTAACTGTAGTTAGTAACTGTTGTTAGTAACTGTAGTTAGTAACTGTTGTTAGTAACTGTAGTTAGTAACTGTTGTTAGTAACTGTAGTTAGTAACTGTTGTTAGTAACTGTAGTTAGTAACTGTAGTTAGTAACTGTTGTTAGTAACTGTTGTTAGTAACTGTAGTTAGTAACTGTAGTTAGTAACTGTTGTTAGTAACTGTAGTTAGTAACTGTTGTTAGTAACTGTAGTTAGTAACTGTAGTTAGTAACTGTTGTTAGTAACTGTAGTTAGTAACTGTTGTTAGTAACTGTTGTTAGTAACTGTAGTTAGTAACTGTAGTTAGTAACTGTAGTTAGTAACTGTTGTTAGTAACTGTTGTTAGTAACTGTAGTTAGTAACTGTAGTTAGTAACTGTTGTTAGTAACTGTTGTTAGTAACTGTAGTTAGTAACTGTTGTTAGTAACTGTAGTTAGTAACTGTAGTTAGTAACTGTTGTTAGTAACTGTTGTTAGTAACTGTAGTTAGTAACTGTAGTTAGTAACTGTAGTTAGTAACTGTAGTTAGTAACTGTTGTTAGTAACTGTAGTTAGTAACTGTTGTTAGTAACTGTAGTTAGTAACTGTTGTTAGTAACTGTAGTTAGTAACTGTTGTTAGTAACTGTTAGTTAGTAACTGTTGTTAGTAACTGTTGTTAGTAACTGTTGTTAGTAACTGTAGTTAGTAACTGTTGTTAGTAACTGTAGTTAGTAACTGTAGTTAGTAACTGTTGTTAGTAACTGTAGTTAGTAACTGTTGTTAGTAACTGTAGTTAGTAACTGTAGTTAGTAACTGTAGTTAGTAACTGTAGTTAGTAACTGTTGTTAGTAACTGTAGTTAGTAACTGTTGTTAGTAACTGTAGTTAGTAACTGTAGTTAGTAACTGTTGTTAGTAACTGTAGTTAGTAACTGTTGTTAGTAACTGTAGTTAGTAACTGTAGTTAGTAACTGTTGTTAGTAACTGTAGTTAGTAACTGTAGTTAGTAACTGTTGTTAGTAACTGTAGTTAGTAACTGTTGTTAGTAACTGTAGTTAGTAACTGTTGTTAGTAACTGTAGTTAGTAACTGTTTGTTAGTAACTGTAGTTAGTAACTGTTGTTAGTAACTGTAGTTAGTAACTGTTGTTAGTAACTGTAGTTAGTAACTGTTGTAAGTAACTGTTGTTAGTAACTGTTGTTAGTAACTGTAGTTAGTAACTGTAGTTAGTAACTGTTGTTAGTAACTGTAGTTTAGTAACTGTTGTAAGTAACTGTAGTTAGTAACTGTTGTTAGTAAAGTAACTGTAGTTAGTAACTGTTGTTAGTAACTGTAGTTAGTAACTGTAGTTAGTAACTGTTGTTAGTGACTGTAGTTAGTGACTGTAGTTAGTAACTGTTGTTAGTAACTGTAGTTAGTAACTGTTGTTAGTAACTGTAGTTAGTAACTGTTGTTAGTAACTGTAGTTAGTAACTGTTGTAAGTAACTGTTGTTAGTAACTGTAGTTAGTAACTGTTGTTAGTAACTCTAGTTAGTAACTGTTGTTAGTAACTGTAGTTAGTAACTGTAGTTAGTAACTGTTGTTAGTAACTGTTGTTAGTAACTGTAGTTAGTAACTGTTGTAAGTAACTGTTGTTAGTAACTGTAGTTAGTAACTGTTGTTAGTAACTGTAGTTAGTAACTGTTGTTAGTAACTGTTGTTAGTAACTGTAGTTAGTAACTGTAGTTAGTAACTGTTGTTAGTAACTGTAGTTAGTAACTGTTGTTAGTAACTGTAGTTAGTAACTGTAGTTAGTAACTGTTGTTAGTAACTGTAGTTAGTAACTGTTGTTAGTAACTGTAGTTAGTAACTGTAGTTAGTAACTGTAGTTAGTAACTGTTGTTAGTAACTGTAGTTAGTAACTGTTGTTAGTAACTGTTGTTAGTAACTGTAGTTAGTAACTGTTGTTAGTAACTGTTGTTAGTAACTGTTGTTAGTAACTGTAGTTAGTAACTGTTGTTAGTAACTGTAGTTAGTAACTGTTGTTAGTAACTGTAGTTAGTAACTGTAGTTAGTAACTGTTGTTAGTAACTGTTGTTAGTAACTTGTTAGTAACTGTAGTTAGTAACTGTTGTTAGTAACTGTAGTTAGTAACTGTTGTTAGTAACTGTAGTTAGTAACTGTTGTTAGTAACTGTAGTTAGTAACTGTTGTTAGTAACTGTTGTTAGTAACTGTAGTTAGTAACTGTAGTTAGTAACTGTAGTTAGTAACTGTAGTTAGTAACTGTTGTTAGTAACTGTAGTTAGTAACTGTTGTTAGTAACTGTTGTTAGTAACTGTAGTTAGTAACTGTTGTTAGTAACTGTTGTTAGTAACTGTAGTTAGTAACTGTAGTTAGTAACTGTTGTTAGTAACTGTAGTTAGTAACTGTAGTTAGTAACTGTAGTTAGTAACTGTTGTTAGTAACTGTTGTAAGTAACTGTTGTTAGTAACTGTAGTTAGTAACTGTAGTTAGTAACTGTTGTTAGTAACTGTTGTTAGTAACTGTAGTTAGTAACTGTAGTTAGTAACTGTAGTTAGTAACTGTTGTTAGTAACTGTAGTTAGTAACTGTTGTTAGTAACTGTAGTTAGTAACTGTTGTTAGTAACTGTAGTTAGTAACTGTAGTTAGTAACTGTTGTTAGTAACTGTTGTTAGTAACTGTTGTTAGTAACTGTAGTTAGTAACTGTTGTTAGTAACTGTAGTTAGTAACTGTTGTAAGTAACTGTTGTTAGTAACTGTAGTTAGTAACTGTAGTTAGTAACTGTTGTAAGTAACTGTAGTTAGTAACTGTTGTTAGTAACTGTAGTTAGTAACTGTTGTAAGTAACTGTTGTTAGTAACTGTAGTTAGTAACTGTAGTTAGTAACTGTTGTTAGTAACTGTAGTTAGTAACTGTTGTTAGTAACTGTAGTTAGTAACTGTAGTTAGTAACTGTAGTTAGTAACTGTAGTTAGTAACTGTAGTTAGTAACTGTTGTTAGTAACTGTTGTTAGTAACTGTAGTTAGTAACTGTAGTTAGTAACTGTTGTTAGTAACTGTAGTTAGTAACTGTTGTTAGTAACTGTAGTTAGTAACTGTTGTTAGTAACTGTTGTTAGTAACTGTTGTTAGTAACTGTAGTTAGTAACTGTAGTTAGTAACTGTAGTTAGTAACTGTTGTTAGTAACTGTAGTTAGTAACTGTTGTTAGTAACTGTAGTTAGTAACTGTTGTAAGTAACTGTTGTTAGTAACTGTTGTTAGTAACTGTAGTTAGTAACTGTTGTTAGTAACTGTAGTTAGTAACTGTTGTAAGTAACTGTTGTTAGTAACTGTAGTTAGTAACTGTAGTTAGTAACTGTTGTAAGTAACTGTTGTTAGTAACTGTAGTTAGTAACTGTTGTTAGTAACTGTAGTTAGTAACTGTTGTAAGTAACTGTTGTTAGTAACTGTAGTTAGTAACTGTAGTTAGTAACTGTAGTTAGTAACTGTTGTTAGTAACTGTAGTTAGTAACTGTTGTTAGTAACTGTAGTTAGTAACTGTAGTTAGTAACTGTAGTTAGTAACTGTAGTTAGTAACTGTTGTAAGTAACTGTTGTTAGTAACTGTAGTTAGTAACTGTAGTTAGTAACTGTTGTTAGTAACTGTTGTTAGTAACTGTAGTTAGTAACTGTTGTTAGTAACTGTAGTTAGTAACTGTTGTTAGTAACTGTTGTTAGTAACTGTAGTTAGTAACTGTTGTTAGTAACTGTTGTTAGTAACTGTTGTTAGTAACTGTAGTTAGTAACTGTTGTTAGTAACTGTAGTTAGTAACTGTTGTTAGTAACTGTTGTTAGTAACTGTAGTTAGTAACTGTAGTTAGTAACTGTTGTTAGTAACTGTAGTTAGTAACTGTAGTTAGTAACTGTTGTTAGTAACTGTAGTTAGTAACTGTAGTTAGTAACTGTAGTTAGTAACTGTTGTAAGTAACTGTTGTTAGTAACTGTAGTTAGTAACTGTAGTTAGTAACTGTTGTTAGTAACTGTTGTTAGTAACTGTAGTTAGTAACTGTAGTTAGTAACTGTAGTTAGTAACTGTTGTTAGTAACTGTAGTTAGTAACTGTTGTTAGTAACTGTAGTTAGTAACTGTTGTTAGTAACTGTAGTTAGTAACTGTAGTTAGTAACTGTTGTTAGTAACTGTTGTTAGTAACTGTAGTTAGTAACTGTTGTTAGTAACTGTAGTTAGTAACTGTTGTAAGTAACTGTTGTTAGTAACTGTAGTTAGTAACTGTAGTTAGTAACTGTTGTAAGTAACTGTTGTTAGTAACTGTAGTTAGTAACTGTTGTTAGTAACTGTAGTTAGTAACTGTTGTAAGTAACTGTTGTTAGTAACTGTAGTTAGTAACTGTTGTTAGTAACTGTAGTTAGTAACTGTAGTTAGTAACTGTTGTTAGTAACTGTAGTTAGTAACTGTAGTTAGTAACTGTAGTTAGTAACTGTAGTTAGTAACTGTTGTTAGTAACTGTAGTTAGTAACTGTAGTTAGTAACTGTTGTTAGTAACTGTAGTTAGTAACTGTTGTTAGTAACTGTAGTTAGTAACTGTAGTTAGTAACTGTTGTTAGTAACTGTAGTTAGTAACTGTAGTTAGTAACTGTAGTTAGTAACTGTAGTTAGTAACTGTTGTAAGTAACTGTTGTTAGTAACTGTAGTTAGTAACTGTAGTTAGTAACTGTTGTTAGTAACTGTTGTTAGTAACTGTAGTTAGTAACTGTAGTTAGTAACTGTAGTTAGTAACTGTTGTTAGTAACTGTAGTTAGTAACTGTTGTTAGTAACTGTTGTTAGTAACTGTAGTTAGTAACTGTAGTTAGTAACTGTTATTAGTAACTGTTGTTAGTAACTGTTGTTAGTAACTGTAGTTAGTAACTGTAGTTAGTAAGTGTTGTTAGTAACTGTTGTTAGTAACTGTAGTTAGTAACTGTTGTTAGTAACTGTAGTTAGTAACTGTTGTTAGTAACTGTAGTTAGTAACTGTTGTTAGTAACTGTAGTTAGTAACTGTTGTTAGTAACTGTTGTTAGTAACTGTTGTTAGTAACTGTAGTTAGTAACTGTTGTAAGTAACTGTTGTTAGTAACTGTTGTTAGTAACTGTTGTTAGTAACTGTAGTTAGTAACTGTTGTAAGTAACTGTTGTTAGTAACTGTAGTTAGTAACTGTAGTTAGTAACTGTTATTAGTAACTGTTGTTAGTAACTGTAGTTAGTAACTGTTGTTAGTAACTGTAGTTAGTAACTGTAGTTAGTAACTGTTGTTAGTAACTGTAGTTAGTAACTGTTGTTAGTAACTGTAGTTAGTAACTGTAGTTAGTAACTGTTGTTAGTAACTATAGTTAGTAACTGTTGTTAGTAACTGTAGTTAGTAACTGTAGTTAGTAACTGTTGTTAGTAACTGTTGTTAGTAACTGTTGTTAGTAACTGTAGTTAGTAACTGTTGTTAGTAACTGTTGTTAGTAACTGTAGTTAGTAACTGTTGTAAGTAACTGTAGTTAGTAACTGTTGTTAGTAACTGTTGTTAGTAACTGTAGTTAGTAACTGTAGTTAGTAACTGTAGTTAGTAACTGTAGTTAGTAACTGTTGTTAGTAACTGTAGTTAGTAACTGTAGTTAGTAACTGTTGTTAGTAACTGTAGTTAGTAACTGTAGTTAGTAACTGTAGTTAGTAACTGTAGTTAGTAACTGTTGTAAGTAACTGTTGTTAGTAACTGTAGTTAGTAACTGTAGTTAGTAACTGTTGTTAGTAACTGTAGTTAGTAACTGTAGTTAGTAACTGTAGTTAGTAATTGTTGTTAGTAACTGTAGTTAGTAACTGTAGTTAGTAACTGTTGTTAGTAACTGTAGTTAGTGACTGTAGTTAGTGACTGTAGTTAGTAACTGTTGTTAGTAACTGTAGTTAGTAACTGTAGTTAGTAACTGTTGTTAGTAACTGTAGTTAGTAACTGTTGTTAGTAACTGTAGTTAGTAACTGTAGTTAGTAACTGTAGTTAGTAACTGTAGTTAGTAACTGTTGTTAGTAACTGTTGTTAGTAACTGTAGTTAGTAACTGTAGTTAGTAACTGTTGTTAGTAACTGTAGTTAGTAACTGTTGTTAGTAACTGTAGTTAGTAACTGTAGTTAGTAACTGTTGTTAGTAACTGTAGTTAGTAACTGTAGTTAGTAACTGTAGTTAGTAACTGTTGTAAGTAACTGTTGTTAGTAACTATAGTTAGTAACTGTAGTTAGTAACTGTAGTTAGTAACTGTTGTTAGTAACTGTAGTTAGTAACTGTAGTTAGTAACTGTAGTTAGTAACTGTTGTAAGTAACTGTTGTTAGTAACTATAGTTAGTAACTGTAGTTAGTAACTGTTGTTAGTAACTGTTGTTAGTAACTGTAGTTAGTAACTGTTGTTAGTAACTGTAGTTAGTAACTGTTGTTAGTAACTGTTGTTAGTAACTGTAGTTAGTAACTGTAGTTAGTAACTGTTGTTAGTAACTGTAGTTAGTAACTGTTGTTAGTAACTGTAGTTAGTAACTGTAGTTAGTAACTGTTGTTAGTAACTGTAGTTAGTAACTGTAGTTAGTAACTGTAGTTAGTAACTGTTGTAAGTAACTGTTGTTAGTAACTATAGTTAGTAACTGTAGTTAGTAACTGTAGTTAGTAACTGTTGTTAGTAACTGTAGTTAGTAACTGTAGTAACTGTAGTTAGTAACTGTTGTTAGTAACTGTTGTTAGTAACTGTAGTTAGTAACTGTTGTTAGTAACTGTAGTTAGTAACTGTTGTTAGTAACTGTAGTTAGTAACTGTAGTTAGTAACTGTGGTTAGTAACTGTAGTTAGTAACTGTTGTTAGTAACTGTTGTTAGTAACTGTTGTTAGTAACTGTAGTTAGTAACTGTAGTTAGTAACTGTTGTTAGTAACTGTAGTTAGTAACTGTAGTTAGTAACTGTTGTTTGTAACTGTAGTTAGTAACTGTAGTTAGTAACTGTAGTTAGTAACTGTTGTTAGTAACTGTTGTTAGTAACTGTAGTTAGTAACTGTAGTTAGTAACTGTAGTTAGTAACTGTTGTTAGTAACTGTAGTTAGTAACTGTTGTTAGTAACTGTTGTTAGTAACTGTAGTTAGTAACTGTTGTAAGTAACTGTTGTTAGTAACTGTAGTTAGTAACTGTAGTTAGTAACTGTTATTAGTAACTGTTGTTAGTAACTGTAGTTAGTAACTGTTGTTAGTAACTGTTGTTAGTAACTGTAGTTAGTAACTGTAGTTAGTAACTGTTGTTAGTAACTGTAGTTAGTAACTGTTGTTAGTAACTGTAGTTAGTGACTGTAGTTAGTAACTGTTGTTAGTAACTGTAGTTAGTAACTGTTGTTAGTAACTGTAGTTAGTAACTGTAGTTAGTAACTGTTGTTAGTAACTGTTGTTAGTAACTGTTGTTAGTAACTGTAGTTAGTAACTGTAGTTAGTAACTGTAGTTAGTAACTGTTGTTAGTAACTGTAGTTAGTAACTGTTGTTAGTAACTGTAGTTAGTAACTGTAGTTAGTAACTGTTGTTAGTAACTGTAGTTAGTAACTGTTGTAAGTAACTGTTGTTAGTAACTGTAGTTAGTAACTGTTGTTAGTAACTGTAGTTAGTAACTGTTGTAAGTAACTGTTGTTAGTAACTGTAGTTAGTAACTGTAGTTAGTAACTGTAGTTAGTAACTGTTGTTAGTAACTGTAGTTAGTAACTGTTGTTAGTAACTGTAGTTAGTAACTGTAGTTAGTAACTGTAGTTAGTAACTGTAGTTAGTAACTGTTGTAAGTAACTGTTGTTAGTAACTGTAGTTAGTAACTGTAGTTAGTAACTGTTGTTAGTAACTGTTGTTAGTAACTGTAGTTAGTAACTGTAGTTAGTAACTGTAGTTAGTAACTGTTGTTAGTAACTGTAGTTAGTAACTGTTGTTAGTAACTGTAGTTAGTAACTGTTGTTAGTAACTGTTGTTAGTAACTGTAGTTAGTAACTGTAGTTAGTAACTGTTATTAGTAACTGTTGTTAGTAACTGTTGTTAGTAACTGTAGTTAGTAACTGTAGTTAGTAACTGTAGTTAGTAACTGTTGTTAGTAACTGTAGTTAGTAACTGTTGTTAGTAACTGTAGTTAGTAACTGTTGTTAGTAACTGTAGTTAGTAACTGTTGTTAGTAACTGTTGTTAGTAACTGTTGTTAGTAACTGTAGTTAGTAACTGTTGTTAGTAACTGTAGTTAGTAACTGTTGTTAGTAACTGTAGTTAGTAACTGTAGTTAGTAACTGTTGTTAGTAACTGTAGTTAGTAACTGTTGTTAGTAACTGTAGTTAGTAACTGTAGTTAGTAACTGTTGTTAGTAACTGTTGTTAGTAACTGTTGTTAGTAACTGTTGTTAGTAACTGTAGTTAGTAACTGTTGTTAGTAACTGTTGTAAGTAACTGTTGTTAGTAACTGTAGTTAGTAACTCTAGTTAGTAACTGTTGTTAGTAACTGTAGTTAGTAACTGTAGTTAGTAACTGTTGTTAGTAACTGTTGTTAGTAACTGTAGTTAGTAACTGTTGTAAGTAACTGTTGTTAGTAACTGTAGTTAGTAACTGTAGTTAGTAACTGTTGTAAGTAACTGTTGTTAGTAACTGTAGTTAGTAACTGTTGTTAGTAACTGTTGTTAGTAACTGTAGTTAGTAACTGTAGTTAGTAACTGTAGTTAGTAACTGTTGTTAGTAACTGTTGTTAGTAACTGTAGTTAGTAACTGTTGTAAGTAACTGTTGTTAGTAACTGTAGTTAGTAACTGTAGTTAGTAACTGTTGTAAGTAACTGTTGTTAGTAACTGTAGTTAGTAACTGTTGTTAGTAACTGTAGTTAGTAACTGTTGTAAGTAACTGTTGTTAGTAACTGTAGTTAGTAACTGTAGTTAGTAACTGTAGTTAGTAACTGTTGTTAGTAACTGTAGTTAGTAACTGTAGTTAGTAACTGTAGTTAGTAACTGTTGTAAGTAACTGTTGTAAGTAACTGTTGTTAGTAACTGTAGTTAGTAACTGTAGTTAGTAACTGTTGTTAGTAACTGTAGTTAGTAACTGTAGTTAGTAACTGTAGTTAGTAATTGTTGTTAGTAACTGTAGTTAGTAACTGTAGTTAGTAACTGTAGTTAGTAACTGTAGTTAGTAACTGTTGTTAGTAACTGTAGTTAGTAACTGTAGTTAGTAACTGTTGTTAGTAACTGTAGTTAGTAACTGTAGTTAGTAACTGTTGTTAGTAACTGTAGTTAGTAACTGTTGTTAGTAACTGTAGTTAGTAACTGTAGTTAGTAACTGTTGTTAGTAACTGTTGTTAGTAACTGTTGTTAGTAACTGTAGTTAGTAACTGTTGTTAGTAACTGTAGTTAGTAACTGTTGTTAGTAACTGTTGTTAGTAACTGTAGTTAGTAACTGTAGTTAGTAACTGTTGTAAGTAACTGTTGTTAGTAACTGTAGTTAGTAACTGTAGTTAGTAACTGTAGTTAGTAACTGTTGTTAGTAACTGTAGTTAGTAACTGTAGTTATTAACTGTAGTTAGTAACTGTTGTTAGTAACTGTTGTTAGTAACTGTTGTTAGTAACTGTAGTTAGTAACTGTTGTTAGTAACTGTTGTTAGTAACTGTAGTTAGTAACTGTTGTTAGTAACTGTAGTTAGTAACTGTTGTTAGTAACTGTAGTTAGTAACTGTAGTTAGTAACTGTTGTTAGTAACTGTTGTTAGTAACTGTAGTTAGTAACTGTAGTTAGTAACTGTTGTTAGTAACTGTTGTTAGTAACTGTAGTTAGAAACTGTAGTTAGTAACTGTTGTTAGTAACTGTTGTTAGTAACTGTAGTTAGTAACTGTAGTTAGTAACTGTAGTTAGTAACTGTTGTTAGTAACTGTTGTTAGTAACTGTAGTTAGTAACTGTAGTTAGTAACTGTAGTTAGTAACTGTTGTTAGTAACTGTTGTTAGTAACTGTAGTTAGTAACTGTTGTTAGTAACTGTAGTTAGTAACTGTTGTTAGTAACTGTTGTTAGTAACTGTAGTTAGTAACTGTTGTTAGTAACTGTAGTTAGTAACTGTAGTTAGTAACTGTAGTTAGTAACTGTTGTTAGTAACTGTAGTTAGTAACTGTAGTTAGTAACTGTAGTTAGTAACTGTTGTAAGTAACTGTTGTTAGTAACTGTAGTTAGTAACTGTAGTTAGTAACTGTTGTAAGTAACTGTTGTTAGTAACTGTAGTTAGTAACTGTTGTTAGTAACTGTTGTTAGTAACTGTTGTTAGTAACTGTTGTTAGTAACTGTAGTTAGTAACTGTTGTTAGTAACTGTTGTTAGTAACTGTAGTTAGTAACTGTTGTTAGTAACTGTAGTTAGTAACTGTTGTTAGTAACTGTAGTTAGTAACTGTAGTTAGTAACTGTTGTTAGTAACTGTAGTTAGTAACTGTTGTTAGTAACTGTTGTTAGTAACTGTTGTTAGTAACTGTAGTTAGTAACTGTAGTTAGTAACTGTTGTTAGTAACTGTTGTTAGTAACTGTAGTTAGTAACTGTAGTTAGTAACTGTAGTTAGTAACTGTTGTTAGTAACTGTTGTTAGTAACTGTAGTTAGTAACTGTAGTTAGTAACTGTTGTTAGTAACTGTAGTTAGTAACTGTTGTTAGTAACTGTAGTTATTAACTGTTGTTAGTAACTGTTGTTAGTAACTGTAGTTAGTAACTGTTGTTAGTAACTGTAGTTAGTAACTGTAGTTAGTAACTGTTGTTAGTAACTGTAGTTAGTAACTTGTTAGTAACTGTAGTTAGTAACTGTTGTTAGTAACTGTAGTTAGTAACTGTTGTTAGTAACTGTAGTTAGTAACTGTTGTTAGTAACTGTAGTTAGTAACTGTAGTTAGTAACTGTAGTTAGTAACTGTTGTTAGTAACTGTTGTTAGTAACTGTAGTTAGTAACTGTAGTTAGTAACTGTTGTTAGTAACTGTTGTTAGTAACTGTAGTTAGTAACTGTTGTTAGTAACTGTAGTTAGTAACTGTTGTTAGTAACTGTAGTTAGTAACTGTAGTTAGTAACTGTTGTTAGTAACTGTAGTTAGTAACTGTAGTTAGTAACTGTAGTTAGTAACTGTTGTTAGTAACTGTTGTTAGTAACTGTTGTTAGTAACTGTAGTTAGTAACTGTAGTTAGTAACTGTTGTTAGTAACTGTTGTTAGTAACTGTAGTTAGTAACTGTTGTTAGTAACTGTTGTTAGTAACTGTTGTTAGTAACTGTAGTTAGTAACTGTAGTTAGTAACTGTAGTTAGTAACTGTAGTTAGTAACTGTTGTTAGTAACTGTTGTTAGTAACTGTAGTTAGTAACTGTTGTTAGTAACTGTTGTTAGTAACTGTTGTTAGTAACTGTAGTTAGTAACTGTTGTTAGTAACTGTAGTTAGTAACTGTTGTTAGTAACTGTTGTTAGTAACTGTTGTTAGTAACTGTAGTTAGTAACTGTTGTTAGTAACTGTTGTTAGTAACTGTAGTTAGTAACTGTTGTTAGTAACTGTAGTTAGTAACTGTTGTTAGTAACTGTTGTTAGTAACTGTAGTTAGTAACTGTAGTTAGTAACTGTTGTTAGTAACTGTAGTTAGTAACTGTTGTTAGTAACTGTAGTTAGTAACTGTAGTTAGTAACTGTTGTTAGTAACTGTAGTTAGTAACTGTAGTTAGTAACTGTAGTTAGTAACTGTTGTAAGTAACTGTTGTTAGTAACTGTAGTTAGTAACTGTAGTTAGTAACTGTTGTTAGTAACTGTAGTTAGTAACTGTAGTTAGTAACTGTTGTTAGTAACTGTAGTTAGTAACTGTTGTTAGTAACTGTTGTTAGTAACTGTAGTTAGTAACTGTAGTTAGTAACTGTAGTTAGTAACTGTTGTTAGTAACTGTTGTTAGTAACTGTAGTTAGAAACTGTAGTTAGTAACTGTTGTTAGTAACTGTTGTTAGTAACTGTAGTTAGTAACTGTAGTTAGTAACTGTTGTTAGTAACTGTAGTTAGTAACTGTAGTTAGTAACTGTAGTTAGTAACTGTTGTTAGTAACTGTTGTTAGTAACTGTTGTTAGTAACTGTAGTTAGTAACTGTAGTTAGTAACTGTTGTTAGTAACTGTTGTTAGTAACTGTTGTTAGTAACTGTTGTTAGTAACTGTTGTTAGTAACTGTAGTTAGTAACTGTAGTTAGTAACTGTTGTTAGTAACTGTTGTTAGTAACTGTAGTTAGAAACTGTAGTTAGTAACTGTTGTTAGTAACTGTTGTTAGTAACTGTAGTTAGTAACTGTAGTTAGTAACTGTAGTTAGTAACTGTTGTTAGTAACTGTAGTTAGTAACTGTAGTTAGTAACTGTAGTTAGTAACTGTTGTTAGTAACTGTTGTTAGTAACTGTAGTTAGTAACTGTTGTTAGTAACTGTAGTTAGTAACTGTTGTTAGTAACTGTTGTTAGTAACTGTAGTTAGTAACTGTTGTTAGTAACTGTAGTTAGTAACTGTAGTTAGTAACTGTAGTTAGTAACTGTTGTTAGTAACTGTAGTTAGTAACTGTAGTTAGTAACTGTAGTTAGTAACTGTTGTAAGTAACTGTTGTTAGTAACTGTAGTTAGTAACTGTTGTTAGTAACTGTAGTTAGTAACTGTTGTTAGTAACTGTAGTTAGTAACTGTAGTTAGTAACTGTTGTTAGTAACTGTAGTTAGTAACTGTTGTTAGTAACTGTTGTTAGTAACTGTTGTTAGTAACTGTAGTTAGTAACTGTAGTTAGTAACTGTTGTTAGTAACTGTTGTTAGTAACTGTAGTTAGTAACTGTAGTTAGTAACTGTAGTTAGTAACTGTTGTTAGTAACTGTTGTTAGTAACTGTAGTTAGTAACTGTAGTTAGTAACTGTTGTTAGTAACTGTAGTTAGTAACTGTAGTTAGTAACTGCTGTTAGTAACTGTTGTTAGTAACTGTAGTTAGTAACTGTTGTTAGTAACTGTTGTTAGTAACTGTAGTTAGTAACTGTTGTTAGTAACTGTAGTTAGTAACTGTTGTTAGTAACTGTTGTTAGTAACTGTAGTTAGTAACTGTTGTTAGTAACTGTAGTTAGTAACTGTAGTTAGTAACCGTTGTTAGTAACTGTAGTTAGTAACTTGTTAGTAACTGTAGTTAGTAACTGTAGTTAGTAACTGTTGTTAGTAACTGTAGTTAGTAACTGTTGTTAGTAACTGTAGTTAGTAACTGTTGTTAGTAACTGTAGTTAGTAACTGTAGTTAGTAACTGTTGTTAGTAACTGTAGTTAGTAACTTGTTAGTAACTGTAGTTAGTAACTGTAGTTAGTAACTGTTGTTAGTAACTGTAGTTAGTAACTGTTGTTAGTAACTGTAGTTAGTAACTGTAGTTAGTAACTGTAGTTAGTAACTGTTGTTAGTAACTGTTGTTAGTAACTGTAGTTAGTAACTGTAGTTAGTAACTGTTGTTAGTAACTGTTGTTAGTAACTGTTGTTAGTAACTGTAGTTAGTAACTGTAGTTAGTAACTGTTGTTAGTAACTGTTGTTAGTAACTGTTGTTAGTAACTGTTGTTAGTAACTGTTGTTAGTAACTGTAGTTAGTAACTGTTGTTAGTAACTGTAGTTAGTAACTGTAGTTAGTAACTGTAGTTAGTAACTGTTGTTAGTAACTGTTGTTAGTAACTGTTGTTAGTAACTGTAGTTAGTAACTGTTGTTAGTAACTGTTGTTAGTAACTGTTGTTAGTAACTGTAGTTAGTAACTGTTGTTAGTAACTGTTGTTAGTAACTGTTGTTAGTAACTGTTGTTAGTAACTGTTGTTAGTAACTGTAGTTAGTAACTGTAGTTAGTAACTGCTGTTAGTAACTGTAGTTAGTAACTGTTGTTAGTAACTGTTGTTAGTAACTGTAGTTTGTAACTGTTGTTAGTAACTGTTGTTAGTAACTGTTGTTAGTAACTGTAGTTAGTAACTGTAGTTAGTAACTGTTGTTAGTAACTGTTGTTAGTAACTGTAGTTAGTAACTGTAGTTAGTAACTGTAGTTAGTAACTGTTGTTAGTAACTGTAGTTAGTAACTGTTGTTAGTAACTGTAGTTAGTAACTGTAGTTAGTAACTGTAGTTAGTAACTGTTGTAAGTAACTGTTGTTAGTAACTGTAGTTAGTAACTGTAGTTAGTAACTGTAGTTAGTAACTGTAGTTAGTAACTGTTGTTAGTAACTGTTGTTAGTAACTGTTGTTAGTAACTGTAGTTAGTAACTGTTGTTAGTAACTGTTGTTAGTAACTGTAGTTAGTAACTGTTGTTAGTAACTGTAGTTAGTAACTGTTGTTAGTAACTGTAGTTAGTAACTGTAGTTAGTAACTGTTGTTAGTAACTGTAGTTAGTAACTGTTGTTAGTAACTGTTGTTAGTAACTGTTGTTAGTAACTGTTGTTAGTAACTGTAGTTAGTAACTGTAGTTAGTAACTGTTGTTAGTAACTGTTGTTAGTAACTGTAGTTAGTAACTGTAGTTAGTAACTGTAGTTAGTAACTGTTGTTAGTAACTGTAGTTAGTAACTGTAGTTAGTAACTGTTGTTAGTAACTGTAGTTAGTAACTGTAGTTAGTAACTGCTGTTAGTAACTGTTGTTAGTAACTGTTGTTAGTAACTGTAGTTAGTAACTGTAGTTAGTAACTGTTGTTAGTAACTGTAGTTAGTAACTGTTGTTAGTAACTGTAGTTAGTAACTGTAGTTAGTAACTGTAGTTAGTAACTGTTGTTAGTAACTGTAGTTAGTAACTGTAGTTAGTAACTGTTGTTAGTAACTGTTGTTAGTAACTGTAGTTAGTAACTGTTGTTAGTAACTGTTGTTAGTAACTGTAGTTAGTAACTGTAGTTAGTAACTGTTGTTAGTAACTGTAGTTAGTAACTGTAGTTAGTAACTGTAGTTAGTAACTGTAGTTAGTAACTGTAGTTAGTAACTGTTGTTAGTAACTGTTGTTAGTAACTGTTGTTAGTAACTGTTGCCGTGCGTATGACTGAGGGAAAATGTCTTCACCATTTTAAAAACATGTTACTGTGTTTTTACGCTTTTATTCATGTTTTGTGACTAATACTGTGTTTTTGATGTGTTTTTATGGCTTTAAATCACTTTGAACTGCATTTTCTACAAATAAAATGTGATTGTATAGATAACATGCCAATAAAACATTCAATAAATATTTGACCATTTAGTAGTGGTTGCAGCAGCTGTAGTAATAGTAGTGGTAGTGGTAGCAGTAGTAGCAGTAGTAGTAGTAGTAACTAGATACATGCAGTAGTAGATACAAGTAGTAGTTTGTAACAGTAGTTAATTTATAGTTTTAGTATGACTAGCGGTAGTAGTAGTTACATGGTCAATAGTGATGTATGTAGTATTAATATTGTAGTAGCAGTTGTAGTTGTAGTAGAAGAAGTACTACTAGTATCAGTAGTATATTTACAGTTCAACTTTGTAAACTCCATGCTTTTTGTAAGCTCTATCATATTCATACTTACTAGCAGTTGTAGTAGTAGTAGTAGTAGTAGTAGTAGTAGTAGTAGTAGTAGTAGCAGTAGCAGTAGCAGTAGCAGCAGCAGCGGTAGTAGTAGTAGTAGTAGCAGTAGTAGCAGTAGTAGCAGTAGTAGTAGCAGTAGTAGTAGTAGTAGTAGTGGTAGTAGCAGTAGTAGTAGTAGTAGTAGTGGTTAGTACCTGCTATGTCCCACAGCTGCAGTCTGACCTTCTCTCTGTCAGACCAATGCAAGATCTTCAATGAAAAGTCCACTGGAAATAAATACACACGTCACATAATCAGCACATAAAGGTACCCAGTAGTATGAGTATTATCATAAGTACTAGTACTCATGTCTTTTTAGCATGTGATAACCCAACTTCTCTCTCTGAACACGTTTTTATGTTTTTCTATTACTTTTTTTTGCAATAAACATCCTTTTAGTCCCAATTAAGTCCTTTTAGTCCTGATCAAGTCCTTTTAGTCCTGATCAAGTCCTTTTAGTCCCGATCTAGTCCTTTTAGTCCCGATCTAGTCCTTTTAGTCTTTTTAGTCCCGATCTAGTCCTTTTAGTCCCGATCTAGTCCTTTTAGTCTTTTTAGTCCCGATCTAGTCTTTTTAGTCCTATAAAAGTAGGAAAGTAGTAATAGTAGTAATAGTAGAAGTAGTAGTATAAGTAGTAGTAGAAGTAGAAGTAGAAGTAGTAGTAGAAGTAGAAGTAGAAGTAGAAGTAGTAGTATAAGTATAAGTAGTAGTATAAGTAGTAGTATAAGTAGAAGTAGTACAAGTAGTAGTATAAGTATAAGTAGTACAAGTAGTAGTACAAGTACTAGAAGCAGTAGCATTAGCAGCAGCAGCAGCAGCAGCAGCAGCAGCAGCAGCAGCAGCAGCAGCAGCAGCAGCAGCAGCAGCAGCAGCAGCAGTAGCAGTAGCAGTAGCAGTAGCAGTAGTAGTAGTAGTAGTAGTAGTAGTAGTAGTAGTAGTAGTAGTAGTAGTAGTAGTAGTAGTAGTAGTAGTAGTAGTAGTAGTAGTAGTAGTAGTAGTAGTAGTAGTAGTAGTGAATACACAGTACCTCCCATAGTCATCTTGTAGCTCCTGTTGAACTGTCCGTTGACGTATCGATGGACAAAGGAGGATTTCCCGACGTTCCCGTCCCCGATCATCAGTATTTTCATGGAGCGTTCCCTCATGCTCTGGGCCGGCTCAGACTTTCCCGCAAAAAGCTCGGCTGTAAACATGGCCAAAGTCCCCACCGTTTCCCCGGCAACAAAGACGCTAAGCAAATACGCAGAGTGGCTTGAACAATCGTCTCGAGATACGGCACGTCCCACAATGTGCGATGTGAAAGAAAGGAAGTACAAACAATGTCACAGTTTACTATTTATGTATTTTTATGACACCGTCTGTTCGCCATAAAAGGCGTAGACTTTGGTTTTACTGCGGATGGTTTGATAATGGCGTTAGCAGCAGTATTAGTGAAGTCTAAAATAAAACCTTTATTATTACAATATTATTATATTAATACATCGTTACAGGGAAATGTGTGAATAAAAGTAACATTAAGGAAAGTTAGCATTAGCATTTGAGTTAGCATTAGCGTTTGAGTTAGCATTAGCATTTACGTTAGCATTAGCATTTGAGTAAGCATTAGCATTTGAGTAAGCATTAGCATTTGAGTTAGCATTAGCATTTGAGTTAGCATTAGCATTTGAGTAAGCATTAGCATTTGAGTTAGCATTAGCATCTGAGTTAGCATTAGCATTTGAGTTAGCATTAGCATTTGAGTAAGCATTAGCATTTGAGTTAGCATTAGCATCTGAGTTAGCATTAGCGTTTGAGTTAGCATTAGCGTGTTCTGTGCAAGAATTCCAGTTCCATCCAAACCGCGGGGACAAGTTTTAACGATCATTTAAGGAGCAAACGACAACATAATAAAGGTTTCTGTTCAATATGAAATCATAAATAAAAGAAGACGAAGATGAAAGTTAAGAAGATGAAAGTTAAGAAGACGAAAAAGAAGAAGACGAAAGCGAAGAAGACGAAAGCGAAGATGAAAGCGAAGAAGATGAAAGTGAAGAAGACGGAAGCGAAGATGAAGCGAAGATGATGAAGACGAAAGTGAAGAAGACGAAAAAGAAGAAGACGAAAGCGAAGAAGACAAAGATATAGATGAAGATGAAAATATATAAATTGCTTCATTCTGTACTTCAGCAGAGGAGGATGAAGAATCATTCTGATTCGCTCAGAATTGACATGTTTTAATAACAATGAAAGGAAAAAACAATAGTATTTATTTATTTCTATTTGGACATCGCAGTTACATTGAACCAGATGAATTGTTTCAAGTGTAGCAAAAATGCCACTTTCAATTCAACAATTAAATACAAATAAAAACATGATCAATCAGCAAATGTACAGAAAGTGTACAATAAAAACATGAATTTCACTCAAAATGTCTCATGTGCAACTTCGGTTTGGGACGTTTATTTGCTTTTGCCGTGAACCTGAAGAAAAACGTGTTTGTCGTACATTGGGTCAAATGGTACAAATACTCATTACTACTACTTAATTAATTATTCATTATTAATGCTACTTATTTAGCTTTTAGTTTTCCCAAATATTTAACTGGTGAGCTCAGTTATTACAGCCACACTTCTAACAAAAGGAAAAACAAAAGGAAAACTAGGAAAAACAGCACAAAAAACCCACAGAAATGCTACTCGATCTCTAATGTAGAGAAACAGGAAGTCACGCCAAACAAGGAGAGTAAGCCACGCCCATGTGCTTGTATTTGCTAAACTTGTACAACGTTCAGCCACGTGTTATTTGTATATGAAATAAAAAATGAATAAAAGTAATTGTAAAACTATAGATATAAAAATAGTAATGATTTAAAAGTATGATGTGAATATTATTAGACATATTTGTGCTAATATACTGCATTTCTGATTGTCAGTACATATATATCTGCTGTGCCAAATATGTTTAAAAACTGTGCAAAAATGTAACACGTTTTAATAAAAAGCAATCAACAGACATTTCGACATAGGTTGACCATAACATTAGATGGAAAAATAGCAAAACAATAATATTTTCTGTACAATTTACACATTTGTTGACATTATTTTAGCAATAAATATCGGCTAACACAAGAATGCATGATATCACACCGATAGAAAAATAAGTTGTGCATTAATACTAAGAAAGTTTTCATTTACAGTTTAACGAGAAACAAAAATCTGGTGCTACAAAACATTCAAATTAAATTCTCTTTATAAATCTGTACATTTTAGGTAGTTCATTATTTCTCACAGTGCAGAGTGAAGCAGGAAAGGTGAACAATATGTAAAATAATACAAAATAACATGTATAAATAGCCATACAAAAGTAAACTCACGTTGATTTGAAATTGTGCTAAAATGTGAATTAAATACATTTTAAACTGCACTGGTGGTTCTGAGTAGTAATCATAGTATTATGCATAGTACATATTGTGTTATTGTTTTTGTCAAGATTACATTTAAATAGTTTTGCTTGAGTACATTTGACCTTTGACCTTCAGAACATTCTCCATGCAGCTAGTTAAGTATTACGCCGCACTGTGGAGTATCATAGCTAAAGGAACAGCTTTGCCACGGTCACAAGCTCCTCAAGGCCATCTACGAGTCAGGTTTGTGGAGATGCGAGCCCTCTCACGGTAAAGACACATGTTTTTCTACGTTTGTCAGGGCAAAAAAAATACCAAATTGAAAAGAAAAAGCAAAAAAGTTACATACTGTGGCTTTATAAATATTGTGTATGTACATATCATTTTGGAGTTACAGTAGTTTGCATAAATAAGTACATATTTTCATACTATAAATAATATGTATCATGGTGGTTTGTAAAAAGGTGCACTTCTACATTGTGGCTGCTAGAGGGCGCCATAGTCAGTATTAAACAGCTCAAATGAAATGACGTTCTACACTGAAAAAAATAAAAAGATAAAATACTGACCATTTCAATATATGTCACTTTAAATATTTTATGTAATTAAACGTATATTTTTCATAGATAATAAAAAGTGACATTACATAATAAACAGGAGGGACATTTCTTTTTTTGTGTACTATAATGCTAACGTTATTTGCCAAAATGCACTCAAGCAAAAGTATATTTCTAAATGTACTCTGCAGATAAAGTATACTTTCCGCCACTGTCAGTAGAATCGATGTTTTTGTCTTTTTTAAACTCATTTCAGTGCAGTTAACTCTCTTTTTCACGCAACTCAAAAGCACAAAAGACGGCTCAACGTGACAGAAATAGAACTGATTGTCGAGTATAGATTTGGCAAAAGTATGAATATATTTTTGGCCAATGCAGTACGGCCACGACAAGTACAAAAGTATATTGCTATAAAAGGTGCATAAGTGAATGATCCTCTCCGGGACAAAACGCTGGTCTCATGTCGCGGACGCCATTTTGGAGCGTCTCTTTCACAGTGTAAAGGTTGTTTGTGCTACAGCGGAACAACAGGAACTAAAATGACTTGAAATCAGAACGTTAATATTGATGCGAGTTGTTAATAGTCTGGAATTTTGGACGTTAATGTTTCGAGGCGTTTCTGGCTAGTTTCAGTATTTCTGTCCTGGTTTTAAAGGTGCACTAAGTAACTTTTCTGATGAGGTCACCGAGAACGCTTGGCTCAAAATGTTCCACAGTGAGACATTAACACATCTACCTTTCATTAATCTAATTACAGGTGTTTTATTGAGAGAGGTTTAATCTCATACTGCGGAACATTCAAATGTTTATTTGTTTTTTTAATTAAAATTCTATCATTAAAGGGGCTGTACCAGATTTTTTTTCTCCACGTAATAAATTAAAATCTGCTTTTCCTCTGTACAAATGTATCAATGCAATCAATGTATCAGAGACGACAGCTTTTATTCAGCGTGATCACATGCAATGGTATTTATGTATTTATGTATTTATTTGTCTATGGGAGTTTTTATTTATTTATAGGAGATCTTCTACTGAAAGTGTTTTTCAGACTTCCTATAAGTGATCTGTTCTTCTGTATCTACCTCTGGATCTACCTGCGTTGCACCAATGAAATTTCCCCATGTGGGACAATAAAGGAATATCTTATCTTATCTTATCTTATCGCAAAAGCAGCTCTTAAGTGTGAAAATGAGACCGCTGTGTGTTGCCTGCATCTAAATATACAGCATTTTATTTTCCTCAAAACAGGAAGTGCGCTGTTAGCATGCTAGCTGTTGTTAGCGTTATTGCGACAGCCTCTGAAAGTTGTGAAATTCGCTTAAAAACTAAATTTTTTTACAGTCTCATTGCGGTGAGACTGTAAAAAATCCGGCACAGCACCTTTAAGTCCAATTTATGTCCTCTACCGACACGAAATCCGTTTTAAAATGTGAAAATATAATCCAGAACTAGTCAGAAACGATGTCTTTACGGCGTCACGGTGGCTAATCGTCCAGTCCCAGACAAGCTGACGCGACAGAGCTACACATATCGAGCTACGTTCCGGTCCTCGTCGCCCCTGTAGGCGTGTTCGTTTTTGCAGTGCGGTGGGGGACTTGCTGTTGCTATAGCGCCTGCTGCTGGACCAGGCGCCTGTAGTGGGGCAGGACTTTGCTCTCGGGGAGGTACAGCGCCATCTCCAGGGCCACCAGGATCGTGAACTCGAACGAGATCAGCTCCCGGCGACTGATCCGGAAACGCTCCTCCAGCTTCTGCGCGCAACAACAGAGACGACAGCTTTTATTCAGCGGAACAGGAAGTAAAAGTACAACTGCGACCGGAAGAGAGCGCGTAGTAGTCTATACAGAGTCGGTTGCGGACGATTAGACGTTTGTTGTACGTGTGCGTACGGTGCGTGTCACTTACGTCTATGAGGTGCTTGACTTCCTGTTTCTTGAGGTCACTGCTGATCTTCGCGGCCAGTAGGAGGCAGGCCGTGGAAACCAATTTCCTGTTAAATAAAAGCACAGATCTCTTATCCGTGTGTTGCATGTTTACTGAGCGTTTAGACGTTTAGACACGGTGGACATGGGCAGCACAAAAGAGACTAAACCAGGACCAAGATCCGTTCAGGGGAATTAGATGTCAATAACATCAACATTTATTATTGTTATCTTTTCAACAAGAAAAGACACTTATTTCATTTTATATTGTAATCTAATGGACTATTCATGGGTTTCTTGTTATCATTCAGTGGCGTGTGGTCCGGGCAATCAAGGCAAGCAGTGATTGACCAATACAATCTAAAACTAACATGTGTCACAACTATATTTAAAATGTCCGAAATATATCCAAATAAGCCTGTTTTCCCCTCACTTCTTCTGCTGAAGTTTGGCTGAACTCACGGTGTCTTTTAGTGCCCTCTACAGGCCGCTGAGCAGTACTGCGCGGGAAGCATGATTCTTCTTCTCTCGCCGCGGCTCAGTTTGTGGCCGTGTTCAGAGGCCCGTGTTCAGAGGCCCGTGTTCAGGGGCCCGTGTTCAGGGGCCCGTGTTCAGAGGCCCGTGTTCAGAGGCCCGTGTTCAGAGGCCCGTGTTCAGGGGCCCGTGTTCAGGGGCCCGTGTTCAGAGGCCCGTGTTCAGAGGCCCGTGTTCAGGGGCCCGTGTTCAGGGGCCGTGTTCAGAGGCCCGTGTTCAGGGGCCCGTGTTCAGGGGCCCGTGTTCAGAGGCCCGTGTTCAGAGGCCCGTGTTCAGGGGCCCGTGTTCAGGGGCCTGTGTTCAGAGGCCCGTGTTCAGAGGCCCGTGTTCAGAGGCCTGTGTTCAGGGGCCCGTGTTCAGGGGCCCGTGTTCAGAGGCCCATGTTCAGAGGCCCGTGTTCAGAGGGCCATGTTCAGAGGCCCGTGTTCAGGGGCCCGTGTTCAGAGGCCCGTGTTCAGAGGCCCTGACTGAGCATGTGCAGAGGAGAAGAAGCAACAGCAGCGCCAAGTTTCAACAAACTGACTTAAAAACTATCTTTTAGAGACAAGTCTGTGTCTGTAGCTCAGGCTCTGATCATGTTTATCATGACTTTAATTAGAAATACAGGCATTTAAATAACATAGAGCACTGTGATCCGTGAAGTGAGACTATTTACTCCACTCAGCAGCTTTGACAGGGTCAAGGGTTTAGCTTAATACTTCCCGCATGTAACGAGGGGGCGTGTCGCAATCTCCTCACCTCACGCAATGTCGGACCTCACCATTGCGTTGAACATAAAGCTAGCTTAAGTGTTAACCCTTCACTCGGGAGACAGTGGTTCGACTCTCACTTTTGCATGTCAGCGTTTCTTCACTTTCCTGTGCAGATGTTATCTACTAAATATCGATGAACGCCCCGAGTCTGCTTGATCATCCATAAAAATCACCGAACGCTACCGTTAGCACACCATGAGGCACTGTGGACAACTCTCCATGTGACTGTAAAAACATCGGATCTGGGATGTGAAACGCCAACAATGGAAACAACAGATGGATACTCGTAGAATGTAAAAGGACCCCGGGGCCAAATGCGGCCCGCAGACCAATTTTTGTTGGCCCTCCACTTCCAGCTAAGTTGGTGCAAACAACAAAAAGTGGTACAGGTTCTTTTTACTGTAAAATTGGAAAAATTCAAGCATTTTTATGTGATAACAACCTATTATTAATGTTCCAAGTATTATTAAAGGTGTGGAGGCTCATCGAACAATACCAAATGAAACATTTTTAAGTATTCACTTTCATATTCAACTTTGTCGGGTTGTTTGTGGCCCTCTGCTCCATTTAAAGGTGGAATGGACGATTTTTTCCAGCAATTTTTGATCATATTTCCTCGTGTCGTGGATAAATCATTTGTCCTGCCACGTATCAATCATAAAACACACCTACCGCTCACCTGCAGCCGCGTGCGGTTCGTCCACACGTTTCCGCGTGCCTAAGCGCATGGATCTATCATAATATAGTTCCCTGCACGGGGCAAAATGAAGACGGAGAAAGACAGTTCGAGCTGACGCAGAAGTGGACAGAAATCTACGGGAGACGAGAGATGTGATGCGCTCCGTTGCGCTAATAAACAAACGCACGTGTGTGTTGTATCAGTCCACACGAGGGAGGGGCATGTGCACGGGGGAGTGGCATGTGCACTTCCGCCTGCGTTTTCAAATCGCCGAAAAATCGTCCATTGTGCCTTTAAGTTTCAAAATGTGGCCCTCGGTGAAGAAAGTTTGGACCCCCGTGCTCTAATTGGTGGCGTCTAAAGTGTCATTTCGAAGAGTGCGTTACCTGTTCTGCTTGTTCAGTCGACCCTGAAGCACCAGTTTCTCGAAGTAGACAAAGGCCATGGCGATGGTGACCGGCTGTAGACCCCAGTCCTCTCCGAAGGCTCGCATCTCCCGCTTCAAACTGAAAGCACGACACACGGAAAAGAAGACCCAGAAGCATCGATGAGCACGTAGCGCAGAAGTTCACATTCCGGCACCAAACATCAAGTTCTTTGGTCTATAAGGCGTCGTTTGGTCGCCATCGGACACGTTTACCTGCGTATCTTGCTGAGCGTGAGCTTGATGTGCGGGAACTTCTCCTTGAACGTCTCATTCATGTCCTTCTTCAGGTCGGACGGCTTCACGTAGTCGATCACCGTGGTCTGCAACGCACAGAGACGGACACTGCACGTCACTCGCCGTCCCGCTAGCTCTGAGCGACACGTAAAGGACACAGGGGGGCGCCGTGTTCGCTGGAGGCAAGGATCACGCCACCGCTGCAGCGCCGATGAAGAACGAACTGATCGTACAAACTTAAGAGTCTTGAACTTTAAGTCGAGGCAAGGGGTCTCTGATTGGCTGCGTTAAAGTTGTTGGAACCTCACAATTTTGAGGTTTGCAAAGCTGCGGGAAGAGGACAAATCATCGCTGCTCAGGCCACGCCTCCTCGAAACTCGAAGAAAGGCAAATTGGCCTTAAAATCAGGCAAAAAAAAAAAAGAATGAATAAATCCTCTAGAGTGCATAAGTATCCAATCTCAAAAGGTCACACGTCTTTAGGTGATGAATAGAATATCTTCTGTCTGTGTCATAGTGAAACTTTACATCTCAAATTCATAATATTCTTGTGCTAGTTCGAATGTTATATGAATATGTGAACTGTAGACACAATCCTAAGTTGAAAATAGAAAAAAAAAAATTCAATAATCATGATTGTTCAGGTCACAATGTAATCGTCAGGACTAAAAAAATAAATCATTGTGACATTTTAGAATCCAAATTAAGCCAAAAATAGACCCATGTTGGCTTAATCTGGCTGTTTTTGTCACATTTAACTTTTTATTTTGTCATTCAGCAAGTTCAGTTTTGTAAAGAAGCCGCTCGCAAACTTGAGGAAAAGACAACGGGAAATGAAAGATCTCGCTCTTGTTTTGTCACAGTCTCAATCATTAATAATCGTTCAATCGTGATGTTTTCTCTCCCACAATAATCGAAACACTAAAATGTGTTATCGTGACATCCTTATTTGAACCACAGATACAGGAGCGGCCCTTTAAGGGGACTAAGCAGCTACTTAGGGCCCCCAAGCCACCAGGGGGGCCCCAAGAACACCAGGGGGGCCCCAAGAACACAGAACAGGTTACTCTAAATACATTTTTAGACGACTGCATATCAATAAAAGTCTTCAGAAAACGAATTAAAAAGAGGAAAGCCACACCCCCTCGTCCAATGTTGTTGTTGTTTACTTTAGCAGTTCTGTGTGTGTGTGTGTGTGTGGGGGGGGTTATGAAAAAAGAGACGTTTAAAGTTTCAAGTGCATTCTGGGAACGTAAACGCGCCTGAAAGGCTCGTAAACACTGGATAAGTAAATGTTATGGTCGTGCGGGGGCGATACAAGGGCTCTGTGTATCTTCACAGGCGTTTTGTGGTCGTATTTGAACCGCTGCAGATAATAGACTCACGATCGGGACAAAACAAACCATACTTTTATTACAACGAGACATTTAATTAACATTTGATTCATGTGGCGTTTTAAATTCGTTTGCACTCGTTTTGCTGTGACATTTATAGAATCGCCATAGACAACATGACCCTGACGAATAATGTTTCTAACGAGGCTGTGGTGATGCCAACTCCTGGTTTTTGATCGTTTACCATGTTCATATCTGCGCTGAAAACGCATTGAAGCTAACGTTTTTAGCTTTGGTTTTCCAGAAGTCAAGAATCAGACTCTCTTTGTCGTGTTTCCTGAGTTCTCACCCGTCTCACTCTTCTTCTGTTCAAATACACATACTTCATATTATGAAGTACACGCCTGCAGAATGTGTGAGCCAGAATGTCTTACCATGTAGGACGCAAATATCAGCACTCGTTTGTGTTTCCCACAAGGCCACTGGGGGTCGCTGAGCAGGTTCGGGTCGTAGTCTGAGAACTCCTCCACACCTAAAACACAGAAACACACTAAGAAATAATAATAATAATAATAATAACATCATAATGACTGTGGAGTCACTGCTAAGAGACAAAAGAGACTAAATTCAAAACTACTCATAGAATTCTCAATTCAATCATCAATTTATCTATATTTTCTGTGCAGTTCTGGTGACTTTAGAGGTAACGAGGGGTGAAAAGTACTTCTGAACAACACAAAGTACTTCTGAACGACACAAAGTACTTCTGAACGACACAACGTACTTCTGAACGACACAACGTACTTCTGAACGACACAACGTACTTCTGAACGACACAACGTACTTCTGAACGACACAACGTACTTCTGAACGACACAACGTACTTCTGAACGACACAAAGTACTTCTGAACGACACAAAGTACTTCTGTACGACACAACGTACTTCTGAACGAGACAACTTACTTCTAAATGACACAAAGTACTTCTAAATGACACAAAGTACTTCTAAATGACAAAGTACTTCTGAACGACACAAAGTACTTCTAAATGACACAAAGTACTTCTAAATGACACAAAGTACTTCTGAACAGACAAAACTAAGTGATATAATGACCTAAAATGACAGGGATCCAAAATGGCGTGTGTGTTCGTCAGTGACTAAAGCCTAAATCTCCCCCGTTAATTGGCGTGAAATGAAAGGAGTTTTAAAGGTCAAATAAGACAAAGTAACAAATGACCGTGTTCTGTTGTATTTCACACATTTGTATTTTTGTTCATTTGAAAGTGTGAAACTTCAGATGTTAATGTTTGATTTGAATGTTATTTTAGTTGAAACAAGTAGTTCTGTGGTCCAACACTGGCCTCACGTAACAATGTTTTACATATGTTTCTAATCTTAAATGACAGAAAACACAAATCAATTCATAGTTTCTGTTTCTGTTGTTCAGATTTAATCTGGTCTGTTTACAACAAGTGAAGGAGACATTTATAAAGACAGACAAAATATATGCAAAGTTGTTTTTTCTTTCTTTTCCAGCTTTGAAGTGTCTGTAAAAGACCAACATGAATCACTTTAGAAATGAACAAGTAAATGATCTCAAAGAGAGTGAAATGTGGCAGATGCTCTCATCATGTGTCTACAGTGAAGTACGAGACATGTGGCTGTTTAGGAACACACTTATGTGAAATTAAGAATACCATGTGTTATTTTAACTCCTTATTTGTTTATTACTATGAACTATAACATTTATATAAAAAAATATTTATAATGCTTTGAAAAATGGTTTTACGGAATGTAAAAACAATTATAGATTACTCCATTAATTGAAGAAAATAATCAATAGATTTCTCCATGACTAAAATAATTGATAGCTGCTGCGCTAATCGCAATGACACCGAAATGTACCGTTTTCAACATGAAAATGTTGAAAAAAATTAATTCAAGAATTTAAAGGTTTAATATCATATGTGGAGCATTCTAGGTAGAGCAATAACAGCAAGAAATGTTACACAGAGCTTCTTTAGGAACAGAGAGCGTGTTTCTTGTATTTGCATTACCCAGGTCCAGTCCCACGGTGCTGTTGATGCGGCTGGGCGGGTGGCTGCGGCTCGGGATGTTGTGTGCGCTCCTGGACATGGGCAGCTGCAGGGTCTGGCTCAGCTCCAGCGTGGAGGAGGGCTTCTGCCGCACCAGGGCGTTAGTGGAGTACAGGAACTGGGCGTACGATACGGACTGAGGACACAAAGAAAGGAAGAGATTATGATCGGTCTGTGCTAAATATGCATCATAGTTTTACATCCGCCGATCCGCAGTTTGAGTCTGTGTCATCGACAGGCGACGTGCCATCACATGGACAGTTTCCTCAAAACTGACTCATTATTTCAGTTTTAACCATAATTTAACTAAATACATGAAAGAGGACTTGCTCTAGAGTGGACACGCTGCGTTACTAATGGAAACAAGAGATGGATACCTGTGGAGTGCACTTTTGGCTGGGGCAATAACAAGAAGATGATTATTGTGTGTCTGTCTGTGACTTCCTCGGTTCATCATTATTATTATTATTATTATTATTATGTTATCATTTGCACCTTATAATTCTGATTCCCAGTGTTTGGTGTGGTCCTCTGTGCTCTTCTATTTTGATTTGTTTCTTTTAATTAGACTGTATCTAGGCTTTGCCTATTCATCTATTTTACTGTCTTGTTTTCCTTTTCTTATTTCTTATGTGATTTTTAGTCAGTTTTATTCTATTTCATGATTTATTTACTGTGTTGATTTGTTGGTTTGATTTCACTGTGTGCAGCACTTTGGAAATGGCTTGTATTAGTTATTATGTTGATTATGTTTATTGTGTTGATTATGTGTATTATGAGTATTATGTGTATTATGTGTATTATGTCTATTATGTCTATTATGTCGTCGATTCTGTCGATTCTGTCGATTATGTCGATTATGTGTAGTATGTGTAGTATGTGTATTATGTGTATTATGAATATTATGAATATTATGTGTATTATGTGTATTATGTGTATTATGTGTATTATGTGTATTATGAGTATTATGAGTATTATGAGTATTATGAGTATTATGAGTATTATGAGTATTATGAGTATTATGAGTATTATGAGTATTATGTGTATTATGTGTATTATGAGTATTATGTGTATTATGAGTATTATGTGTATTATGTGTATTATGAGTATTATATGTATTATGTGTATTATGTGTAGTATGAGTAGTATGAGTATTATGATTATTATGTGTATTATGTGTATTATGTGTATTATGTGTATGTGATAAAATGTAAATATATGATTATATTTGTGTGTTAAAAGTTATCTGCATCATTAGCCTGAGGGGAGGGAAAGGCATGTATTTCTAATAACATGTGTGAAGATGTTGTAGAAGCAGCCGTGAGGAATGTTCTACCCATCTGGTCGGACCAGATGGGTAGAACATTCACCAAGGTTTTTATCTCTAAAGATAATACCAAAGAGTCGTAAAAGACAAGTGCCTTGATGTGAAGCTGACCAATGAGAAATGTGACCCGCCTTTTTATGAGTGATTCTAATAAAATGACTTGTAAGAGGGAGGAACGCTGAGAGTGATTTTGGAAAGTCGTTCAGGTTGCTTACAACATCTTGACGCGGCTAAGCCTTCCTCTCCCTTGCAAGCCACACAAAAGACTGACGTTTCTGTGTCGTTTAATATTCTAAGTTGAATTATGTTCTCTGACTGTTAAGTAATAGCATTGATTCATGTGTAATTTCTTGACATTTTAGTGGTCCTTCGAGCCGGATGACAAGCTGTTCTTCGTGGAGAGTGAACTGCAAATCGGTGAAGTCTGTGCACAGCTAAAGGAAGTCCACTTTTCCCGTGGCCGCCCATCAGCGCCTCATTCTCTGCGGGAACAGCCCGTCGTTTCGAGGCAGCGGAGAACGGACGACAAAGAAGGTCAGAAAAACTTTGTGTGTAAAAAAAAGTGAGCCATAAAACGTTTTATGCATAGGCTTTATGCAGGAGTTTAGTTACTCGCATAAAGAGGAGTTTAATATTTCTCAGTCAAAAATACAGGAGTTTGATATTTCTCATTGACAAAAAATACAGGAGTTTAATATTTCTTAGTCTAAAATACAGGAGTTTAATATTTCTCATTGACAAAAAATACAGGAGTTTAATATTTCTTAGTCAAAAATACAGGAGTTTAATATTTACTCATTAAAAAAAATACAGGAGTTTAATATTTACTCATTAAAAAAATACAGGAGTTTAATATTTACTCATTAAAAAAATAATAATAAAAGCTTTATGTATGGGATAAGTTTCTTACATAAAGAGGAGTTTAATTACTCACGAGTTTAGCTACTCACAGAATTAAATGTATGCTTTGTGTACGAGTTTGTTACTGACATAAAGACGAGTGAATGTATGCGCTGTGCACGAGCGAGGTAAGTAAGGAAGTGTGAATGTGTGAATGAGGATTAATAAGTGATTCACTAATAGGTGTGAGAATCACAATTAATCATACAAGGGTCACAAGGCGTTATTCTGAGAGATCTAAAATTTGCAGTCACAGGTGAATCTTTAAACACCACGTTTATGTCCGGAGAAATCTAATAAGGAATTTCTCTAGAAGCTTGACATTAACCGTGACTGTAAAGCAAGTAGCATTTTTCTCAGACGACCGAGACCAAATAATGATGGAGCCAGAATTGTCACCCCAAACTGTAAGACCAAAAGACAAAAGAAAGGTCAAAAGAGATGAGGATCTGACAGATGCTGAATGGATGCGCAAGTATAATCCAGAAACTGTAAAATTTCTCCCAAAATAGAGGAAGAAATACGGGTTTAATGGGACTTTAGGAGTAGAAGCGACAGAAAGATTAATGGGAGGGCTGATAACCCATGATGGCATGAAGGGAAGAACTAAACAAAACCCAGGAAAACAGATAATAGCCACTCAGGCCTGGTTAAAAGAATCCAGATCACGAGCAGAAAGAAAAGAAATACTGGAAAAAAGATCTGGTATTTTTGCAGTTGCTAGAAAAGAAGATAATACTGGGGAAAATTGGCCGCAGCGACGACCCCCACTGCTAGTGCCGGGGGAGGAGGCGGGACCAGGACCAGGGGAAATCCAGGAAGCAGTAGAGGCACATTCACATGACGAAGAGAGTGTGTCAACTTTTAGACAACGGAAAAGAGCTCAAAATTGGGAAGCAAAATTACCGGTAGAACAAAGTCCTCCTCCATATAATACTTACCCAAAGCCAGTATCAAAATTGTATCCAGCACTACCTACGTTAAGTGTTTCCGTAGATTATGCCCCAGAGGGAGCAAAATTAGTGCAGGCTGATCCATTTAAGGAAGGATCGAGCAGAGTGTTGCGGGATCGTGAAAGTTTAAAGAAACCTCAAAGATACTGTGAGGAATATTCAACAGCGGAGGCATATCCAGCAATTGAAGTCCCAGACGGGGCGGGAGGGACGACATACGTGTATAGGACATGGACTTTAGGTGACGTTAAGGCCGCTCTAGAGGGAGTAACGAAACCAAATGTACACATTGATAGATGTCTTAATGAATTATCACTCCTGATAACACAGTACAGACTAAATGAGGCAGAAATACAACAGGTCCTAATGCAACATCTGGGCCTTCATTGGATACAATTAAAGGGGAATTGGGATCAGTTTAATGCAGGAGTAGCTAGACCATATAATGATGTACCGGGGGATGGGGCTACGACAATGGCCAGATTGCAAGAAGGATCAGGAGGGGGAGTTTGGGGCAGGGCAAGGGCACATTTTACGAGGCCGGCGGATTACCTGAAGATAGCGCAAACTAAACAGGGGGATGGAGAAACAGTTCAAGAGTTTAGAAGCAGGCTTACGGGGATATTTAAAGATAACAGTGGAATCCCAGAAAACGCAGCTGCTGATAGCGTTTATCAGCAGCAGTTGAAAAGAGCAGTAATGGACGGACTTAAGCCCCAAATCCAATGGTGGCTGAAGAAAAAATATGTACATATGGCAACAGGAACACTCGAACAGTTCACAGAACAAGCAGTTCATGCAGAATCAGTGGAAAAAGAAAAACAGAAAAAAAAGTAAATTAACAGAGACGTATGTTATGGTGCCATTGGAAGAATGCGCCCAGGCAAGCATAGAAAAGAGGGGAGCAAGAGGAAAAGTAGGCTACAGAGGGGGATATAGAGGTAAGGAAAGCGAGGAAAAGTTCCAGAAGGATCGGAGATTGGGAAGATGTTATAACTGTCACAAAACTGGACACGTGGCGAATAGATGTCCCGAAAGGAAGAACAGGAGAAGAACTGAGGAGGATAGTGAAGAAAAGGAAGAGGCATGACTAGATAGGAAAAGTGAGTGCAGGACAAAGGAGGGTGGCTCAGACAAGAAACAGACAGAGAATGAGGGGGACGAAGAGACAGAAATGTTTTTAAATTTAGAATATGTCAACTATAAACACAGGCCTGAAGTGACGATATGGGTAAATGGGAAATTACTGATATTCTTAGGTCGACACAGGAGCAGAACGGACAGTGTTGCGAGACGTAGGTGTGACTGCACCAGGGGAGGCTGTAGTAAAGATGATATCAGCAAATGGACAAACAAAAAGAAATCCACTGAGTGTACCTACTAAATTTAGGTGGGAAGAAACAGGGGAAGAAATTTTAGCAACAGCTGTGATGAATTCAAAGTGTCCTCATAATCTTTTAGGAAGAGACCTAACCACAGCACTAGAAATGGCTATAGTGCCTCTGACAGACGGGACAATGACCGTTATAAAACACCCGTTACATGAACCCATCAGCGGAGCATATGTCACAGAAGGGACAGGATTGCCATACTATTCATGGACACTAGATTTACCTACAGGTGACCCAGGAGAAATAGTAACCACACTGTTGACATTGGCAAAAGAGAACACAACCAGCCCCCGTGACATTAGAAAGCGAGATCAGTTACAAATGGCGTTACAAAGCCACACCAGGACCAGACATGACTTACGACAAAGCTGTGATTAACCTGTTACCACCCACCTATCCGCCGGCGAACATTTTCTATATCTCAAATATTCTCTTACATCATCACTTTTATTTCCGTGGTCAATACCAGCAAGCCATACATCATTTTAAAGCTTATTTTCTCAACAAAACGAATATGTCATTGATTTACATTGAATAATATGCCCCAAGAAGCAATTGCCAATAGTTTGTGAGAAAGTCTCAACTTTTACAAACGCATGTCCTGTTTGCTGTTTATGACGGACGAAACGGCTTTAATTCTGTACATCCTTGTATTCAGTCTGTCCGTAAGGAATCATTGAAAAACAATATCCACTTGTATTTTTCCTGAAGTTATCCGATTGAGATATTGTCAAGTAAACAAACTTTTCTTCGTTTCTCGCCGGACGAGAATGCGCTTGTCCGCCGCATTTCTCCGTCCATAACAAATGACCTGTTTGACTTATAAGATAGTGTTTGACATCGATCTCTTCATTAGACTGTTACCTACAGAATGAGACCATCCACGATTTTTTCTGTCACCAGGTTTGTTTGCCACAGCCTCCGGAGGAAAAAAATTCGCCGCTTCCGAAGCGTGCGTCCATCTTTGTTTTTAGCCCTTAGCTTCTGCTAACAGGCACGCAGGAGACTTTGAGTGACATATTATTCTAGCCAATGAGGAGACCTTTCTCCTGGTAGGCGGGACAAAGGGTTTATTGACACAGAATTCTCCCTGTTCTCGTGCGTAAGGCTGTCAGAGCCTAGATTTTTCTGCATTTTGCGACTAGATTTTACGCATCACGTTTTCTGATTTTATTAGCCTTTGGGACGGGTATTTTGTTAGATATATGTATTATTATATGAATACAAAAATAAAATAAAAATGTTATAATTTGTTTGGTTTTTTTCATCTTTATATGGGAAATTCATGGGTAAACTCATAAATACACATTTTCACATTCATTGTTTTTAGCAGTTATAATGGGTATTAGTGGCCTACAAAACATCAAAATGTATGATTTATGATCATAGAGGAGCTAAAATTGTAATAAAGCAGTTTGGCACAGTTGGCACATATTTGGATCACTTGTTCCGAATATACTTTTTGATACAAAAAGGTCAACAGCACCAAAATGCCTGTTCCTAGAGATCTGAAACTTTACAGAGTTGTTGTCAATAAGATAAAAAGCATGTACAGTGAACAGCATATGCACACAATGAAGTATGTCATGCTCAGGACCATTACAAATTGACAATATTCAGGCGAGACTAAAAAAGGATGTTTTGTTTATGTTTGGGCCTCTGTAGTGTAAGTTCTGAAGCCCTGACAGTGTTCATGTGCACATCTGCAGAAACTAGAAGGCCTAAGCTTTCTAATGATGTATCACACTTGCATGTGGGCTGTAAGATCCTCTTTTAATAAGCAATGCCATTTGGGTTCAACCATTGTGCACAGGGCGAAAATAGGTGGGTGGTAACAGGATAAACTAGGTCCGCAGATTATTACAATAACTAATCTGTATTATCATGAGGGAACCTCGTATTGCGATGTAGACATGAGTGAAAACGTAACATTGCTAATGTCCTCCCAGGAAAAACGGCATCTGCCATTAACTAAAGCAAACAATGTCAGGTGGGAGGATATGGGACGGATAGTCAAAGATAACAGACGAGCTAATGACTGGGAAAACACAGGAGAAGGGAGAAAGCAGATTAGCAAGAGGACAGGATGGACAAGATGTCCGTTATCTTTACGGATCACAGTGACGCCAAGGGTGCACCTCAGCGGGGGGTTGACGGAATGAGTAATAGAAGAAGTACAGAGTTATGTATTAACAGAGGAAGAATTTGAAATCCTAAAAGAAATACCTGTAGGATTATGGAGTTTAGGACCATCGGACGTGGGACTGATGAGGGGGGCCAGTCCGGTAGAGATCCAACCAAGGACAGAATATAGGCCAAAAGTAAGACAATATCCTCTAAAATTAGACGCTAGACAAGGTATAAAACCAGTGATAGAGGATTTTAAAAAAGCAGGCATAATAATCCCATGTCCTGACGCTCAATGTAACACTCCAACATTCCCTGTTAAGAAAGCACCACCCTCTTTAAGCTGGCGAATGATACAAGATTTACGAGCAGTAAATGAAGCAGTTTTACCAAGGGCTCCGAATGTGCCTAATCCACACACATTGCTAAATAGTATAGGGAGAAATTGACATTCACCAGATTACCACAAGGTTACTGTGAATCTCCTACCATATTTTTCCGAAATATGGCAAATTGCTTAGCTCCTAGTGGCCAGTGACACTAAGGAAGCGTGTATTAAAGACACAATAAATCTACTCAAACATCTACACCAAACAGGAAATAAAGTAAGTAGGGAAAAACTACAGTTATGGAAAACAGAAGTGAAATACTTGGGGAATACGTTAAGTGAGAAGGGGCGCACAGTAAATGAAAAACGAAAAGAAGCTGTGAGACAAACACCTAAACCGCAAACAAAAAACAGATGATGTCATTTCTTGGGTTGTGCAATTACTGTAGGATGTGGATATTAGAATATGCAGAAACGATAAGACCCCTGCAGGATATGATATTCAAACAGAAAATATCCATGACAGATAAACTAAAATGGGACACAATATCAGAGCAAGCTTTTGAGAAAATAAAGTGCCAGCTCTGTGAAGCAGGAGCTCTAGCGCTCCCAAATTATGAAAAACCTTTTGAACAGATGGTAGATTGCAAAAATGGGTTTATGACATCAGTATTGACTCAAAAATATGGGGCAGGAATGAGGCCTGTAGCATATTACTCTATGCAATTAGACGCAGTAGCTAGAGCAACTGCACCTTGTGTCCAAGCGGTATTAGCAGCTGCTGCAGCAGTACAAGCGTCAGCGGAAGTGGTTTTATTTCATCCACTCACGCTGAAAGTGTCACAAGCTGTAGCCGCACTGCTTCTCCAGACAAACATGACATTTTTGTCACCAGCTAGACACCTTATGTGTACAGCAGTACTATTATCTCAACCACACCTGACTATAAAAAGATGTGCAGGATTTAATTCAGCCACGTTGCTACCAATACCTATAGATGGAGACCCACATGACTGTGTACAAATTTCACAAGTTCAATACAAACCAAGACCTGACTTAAAGGACTTGCCATTGGAAACAGGCCATGTGATATTTGTGGATGGATCAGCCAGCAAAAACGACAAAGGTCAAAACCAAGTAGGTTATGCAATAACGACTACAACAGAAGTGATAGAAGCTTTAAAGTTACCGTGTAACTTATCAGCACAAGCAGCCGAACTAACAGCATTAGCAAAAGCATGCAAAATATATGAAGGAAAGGAAGTGACGGTGTATACTGATGCCAAACAAGATAGCTGTATGTAAATGTGAAGCACATAAAAAGGGAACAGACCCAGTAACAATAGGGTATAACTTAGCGGATGAAGCAGCAAAAAAGGCAGCACAAGGCCAAGTTACTATTTTGATAACAGAAGAAAGTGCTTCACCAGACAATGAAGATCCTCTCGAGATATTGAAACAACGGCAAAGTGATGCACCACAGTCAGAGAAACGAGTATGGATTATTAAAGGAGCAACAAAAACTAATGGACTATACAGAAACATTGACGGAAAGCCATGGCTACCGAAGTCGTTGTTCAAATGGGCTGCAGAAATGAGCCATGGGCTATGCCATGTATCATGTGGAGGGATGGATGGACTAGTAAACAAATATTACCAAACATATGGATTCAATACTTATTCAAAAGATTTTTGTAAACAATGTTTGATATGCACAATGAATAATGCGCAGGGAAACATGAGACCTAAGAGAGGAAAATTCCCAGCACCGAAGTATCCATTTGAGGTGATACATATGGATTTTATACAGCTAAACAAAAGACAAGAAGTAGAATATTGTTTAGTAATAATAGACGCATACTCTAAATGGGTAGAAATATTTCCAACCGCAAGCCCTGATGCAGTAACAGTAGCAAAAGCTATATGTAAGCATATAGTGCCAACATTTGGAATTCCAAGAATCATAAGATCAGATAATGGAAGCCATTTTGTCAACGACGTGATAAAAACAATGGCTGAAAATCTTCAAATTATTTTAAAAAAACATTGTTCATACCATCCGATTTCGGCTGGCTCAATTGAGAGAAGTAATGGGACTATTAAAAATAAATTAAGTAAAGTAACTGCTGAAACAGGACGACCATGGCCAGAATGTGTGGAGATAGTGAAGTTGAACATGCACATAATGCCCGCGGAGGGACAGACACTATCACCGTTTGAGATCATACATGGACGACCTTTCATAATGCCTGGACTCTCAGAAAGCCCTGCAACCAGCAGTGATAAACCTACAGACTTATCATGGCATATAAGACAGACAATGCATATGAGAGAATTGTTTAAAATACACGAACTGCCGAAAGACTCTTTTATCACCACAGCCTGTCCATGTTGGAGATCTGGTGTTTACAAAGGCACTGAAGCGGGCCAAGTGGAACAGCCCAAGGTGGGAGGGGCCGCACCGTGTCCTCCTCACCACTCCAACTGCTGTAAAAGTGGAGGGACGTTCAACGTGGGTACATCTTTCTCACTGCAAAGTGAGGAATCTTTCTGACCTGGCGGCGGACAACACAGCGGCGGACAACACAGCGGCAGATCCATAAAATCTACAAGACGCAGGACTTCGGTGTATTCTTCATTTTTGTATGCAGTGAACACAGAGGCCACAGTGCGTAAAGTGCTATACTCAGCTACAATGAACGGGAGCCAGAGACAGCAAAAAGATGTACGTGTTATCATCATCGCAGCGACGGCGGTAATATGGGTGCTGACACCTGTATTATGCATCGGACAGTCGGGGCCACGTGAGAGAACAAACAGCAAGCCAAAGGTACTCTGGGCACCCAACCCATGTTCCAATAGATCAGCATCCACTTGGGTGCCACAATTGTGTATACCTGTGAATGAAACATACATTTTTGAAATTCCATACGCAGATCTGAAATACAGGGGGGAGAAAATAAGTGATCAAATTGATGTAGAAGAGTATGAAATGTATATGATGGTGGGGCAGCAAGATAGTAGCTGGGAAAACACAATGGCATATTCAGGAAAATCATGGGAGCCATACGCTACTACAGCCGCCGCACAAAGATGGAAAGGTAAAATAGAAATGGTTCAGACTAGTGGTAATGTGTTAATAACGGTAAATCTACACAATCATCAAAATAAGACAGAATGTGAGGTATTCAGACTGTATTGGTATTATTCTGTCATATTCTTGTATGTGTTGTAGCGATCTCAAGCAATCAGGCCCAGGCTCAGACACTAGACACAGTAGGAAGGGCAATGCGGGGATCCATAATAGTTACCAATAAAAAGCAATTAACGCCAGACACCTTTCTATACATGGCAACGGGTGCACATATTGCAACAAATATGTGGATACAAGAAGCATTAGCAGTGGCAAGACCTCTGCGAAGGGATTGCATAATATGCATGACAGCACGACCAGTTATTATTAGTAGATGCGATAATAGTAAACACGACATGCGTCCAACACCTAGCCAACAGAACCATGAATAATAAACTATGTGCCAATTATGACAGAGCATTTCCAAAATTGACAAATAATATGCAACCGCCATTGTTTACATTACCTAAAAGCGCCTTTTTTGTCTGCTACAACATAACTACATGCAAAGTTAATGAAATATGCCTTAAGATGGGAAATGTACCAGTTCATATGTGTAACCTAACTGTGCAGATAGCGGGAGGAGGCCTCTTGGATACCCAACGCCAGGATGTATGGTGGTGGTGTGGGGACACCGTGCTGAGAGGACACTTGGAAGCAAAGGGAGTAGGACTCTGTGCCTATGTATCGCTCTTGTGGCCAACCGCGGTCATAACAAGCATCACCCAGAACCATACTGAAAGGTCAAGGCGAGACGTTAGTGGACAATCTGGTATGCTCCCAGTAGCACCTGATACTACGTATATAGATCCTATTGGGGTGCCCAGAGGAGTCCCTGATGAGTATAAGCTGGCTGACCAAATAGCAGCAGGGTTTGAGGGCCTTCCGCTTGTCTCTGCGATATTTCCCATCACGCCGCACAAAAATGTGGACAGAATTAATTATCTGTCTTTCCAATTACAAAGGTTGACTAATCTGACTCACAATTTAGGACTTGCTCTCGGGTCACAGTTGCATCGCACCGCTTTAATGGCGTGGCAAACTCGAATGGCAGTAGACATGTTATTAGCTGAAAAGAATGGAGTTTGTTCGATTTTCAAAGGTCAATGTTGTACGTTCATTCCTAATAATACAGCCGCAGACGGCTCAGTCACAAACACTCTGTCACAATTGAGAACTATGTCTAAAAAAATGAAAGAACACACTGGAGTAGACAATAAAATCTCAGAATGGTTAGAAAGCTGGTTCAGCAGGTGGACTGGTATCATGGTTCCGGTACTGACCTCGCTGTTGGTAATAATTGCCTGTTTTGTGTTTTGTGGATGTTGTTGCATACCAATGTGTAGACACACTATAGAACGTACAGTGGAAGAAGCGATCAAAAGCCGAGGGCATCATAGTTATGCCTTAGTAGCTATAGAAGATGAAACTGACAAGTATTAATGTGCATGACCCTTTGAGTGTAAAAGGTATTATGTTCACACCAATATGAAAAACATGTTGAAAACTGAAAAGAGTGATGTGTTCGGATATGAGAAAGTGGGCTAATGCTTTGATAAACAGGAGGGAAATGTGATAAAATGTAAATATATGATTATATTTGTGTGTTAAAAGTTATCTGCATCATTAGCCTGAGGGGAGGAAAAGGCATGTATTTCTAATAACATGTGTGAAGATGTTGTAGAAGCAGCCGTGAGGAATGTTCTACCCATCTGGTCGGACCAGATGGGAGGAACATTCACCAAGGTTTTTATCTCTAAAGATAATACCAAAGAGTCGTAAAAGACAAGTGCCTTGATGTGAAGCTGACCAATGAGAAATGTGACCCGCCTTTTTATGTGTGATTCTAATAAAATGACTTGTAAGAGGGAGGAACGCTGAGAGAGATTTTGGAAAGTCGTTCAGGTTGCTTACAACATCTTGACGCGGCTAAGCCTTCCTCTCCCTTGCAAGCCACACAAAAGACTGACGTTTCTGTGTCGTTTAATATTCTAAGTTGAATTATGTTCTCTGACTGTTAAGTAATAGCATTGATTCATGTGTAATTTCTTGACAGTGTATTTTGTGTATTTTGTGTATTTTGTGTATTTTGTGTATTTTGTGTATTTTGTGTATTTTGTGTATTTTGTGTATTTTGTGTATTATGAGTATTATGAGTATTATGAGTATTATGTGTATTATGTGTATTATGTGTATTATGAGTATTATGAGTATTATGAGTATTATGAGTAGTATGTGTATTATGTGTATTATGTGTATTATGTGTATTATGAGTATTATGAGTATTATGTGTATTATGTGTAGTATGTGTATTATGTGTATTATGTGTATTATGTGTATTATGTGTATTATGAGTATTATGAGTATTATGAGTATTATGTGTATTATGTGTATTATGAGTATTATGAGTATTATGTGTATTATGTGTATTTCTTTACTGGGCTCAGCCCCAGTGAGACTTTAATGAGATGCTCATGTTTCACGTCCATAATCATAATCAGTCCTCTGGATAATGTGTCTTACTGAAGGACAGTGTGAAAGAGGAGACTTTCCACTTCAAATAGATATTACGGTCAGTGTAGTTGTGTCCTTGAGCAAAGCACCTCGCCCAGCTCATGTGATGGTGAGAGTGAGTGACCGACACATACCCTGCCATACGTGTCCAGGTGGAAGCCCTCGAGGCCGGGAAGCATCTCCAGGGTGGAGATGTTCCCAGACGAGTGTCTCCTCCGGGTGTGGTTCAGTGAAGGCTCACTACAGGAGACAAGTGTTAAAGACATTATTGTCTCAGCTCGTCCAAACGTCCAGCCAGTGAAACAGATCAAACCTTTACACAAGAAGTAACTGTGTATGATGTAGAGGATCAATGATGAATAATGGACAAAATAGTTCCAAATGGCTCTTTAAAAAACTTTCATAATGTAAAGTTTGACCATTTAGGTTTATTTATACTGCAATGAATTATACAGGTTATTTAACTTGATCCACGGTGCTTCAAACATTATTATTATTTCAATACAAGAGATACATACATACAAAATTAGTTAATTTTTGTTTTTAGCTTAAATGTATTGTTCTGGGTTCATTTTCTTATTGTTCTTATTTTTTTAAAGGTTTTATTTGATTATTGTTTTTAAAGAGCACTTTGGAAATGCTCAGTTTAAGAACTAAATATCTTGAACAAAGCCAGAAAGAAAGTGTTAACTAAAATAATCAACACCCAATAATATCTGAAAATGAAATGAAAAAATACTCGTAAAGAACACGATTGTGAAAAGAAATAGAGTAAAAGAATGTAGAGGAATAAGAGTTAAAAGGTGGCGTTACCTCAGGTAGAAGCTCTCTCCGTAGGGCATGATGGAGAAGGCGGCACACAGGGACCTCTTGGCACAGATCAGAACTATCCTACAACACAAGCACAGCAGAGGTCAGGCTGGACAGACTCAGGAGCACGGACTTTGAAGAAGCGGCTTCAAACAATGATGAGACAGAAAGTGGACCTGCTTTAAAGACTAACATGCTCCCAGTTCTTTCTTCCACACAGGGTGGGCGTGGTTCAGCCCCACCATTGTGCCCTCCTCCCCTTCTCCACTCGATCCAACTGTCGATCTCACGCTCCATCCTTCTCTCACTCACTCGTGAACAAGACCCCGAGATACTTGAACTCCTCCACTTGGGGCAAGGACACCTTTTTCCGGTTGAGAACCATGACCACGGATTTGGAGCTGATTCTCATCCCAGCCGCTTCACACTCGGCTCAAACCGTCCCAGTGCAGCTGCAGGTCCAGGTTTGATGGAGCCATCAGGACAACATTGTCTGCAAACAGCAGAGATGAGATCCTGTGGTCCCCAAACCCTCCGACCTTGAAATTCTGTCCATAAAAGCAATGAACAGAACCGGTGACAAAGGGCAGTGTTTGGAAACATGTGTCTGGAAATCAAGTGAATTTATCAAAAGAAAAGTAATGCGCACTTTTGTTGTTGTTGTTGGTTTTCTTTATAAAGTCACTGTATTTATCGGCTCTTCAATAACAAATTCACATTGCTTTTTAGTCCCGATAAAGAAACACCTGAATGAAAAAACAAACAACTTTTGAGTCATAATATTGTACTATTTAAGACAACCGTCCCTGGAGCTAAACTGTACTGTACCCGTTGCTCAGCCACGGCAGACATAAACAGCGGCGTATTTTGCTGAGCCATTCGGAGTTGTTTGAAAGCCCAGACGAGTTCCTCTGGGGCCGGTGTGGAGTGTGGAGTGCACCTGGCTCCCGTCTCTGTGGACACGTCTGTTTACCGTCATCAACAGTCCAACAGACGCAGGAGAAACCAATAAATACTTTGTGGAGTAGATGATGGATGAATAAAAACACTTCGACTGTAGCGGCAAGAAATGTTAGCGGCGCGACAAGGACGGGAGGGTACGATGTTACAGATTTACAGAGAGTTCGGGACGTATCACTGATGCCTTTGGGCTTAAACGGTGGAGGTGGTGTAGAGGAGTAAGTGGAGAAGCTGATGAATTTGCTGCTGCGGTCGAGACGGGGTGGACGCGGGAGGATGGCAGAGGGGAGAGAGAGTGTATTTGTGTGAGTGGTTGTGGTGCAGGGATTGGCTTCAAGTGAAACCGTAAAGGGGAAATAGAACATGTACGTTCACGTCTCCACAGATCTAACACAAACGCAATTGTATACGTTTCCATGCGCAGGCCATCTGGGATTCGTAAAACCGTAGTTACAATGGTAACTTAATGCGTATTATCAGACGTGTCTCCGTGGCACCAGCAGCAGTGGAGCAGAGAGCCCTGGGCTATTTTTAGTCCTCGGTGCATTAACATTTGATAACATTATTTCACTTACAAGGTTCTTACGTGAATCACTGTGAACGCCAAACTCGGTCTTTGTTCAAGATAAATAAAGATACGTAACTTTCCATTTAGCTTCGTGACTCCTGGCGATATTATTGCTGTGCCTGGAATGTTCCATAGTTTAGCGTTTAATGTATCTATGTAGTATTTTTTGTACCATTACGGGATTGTTTTATTCTCTAAATAAAACAAAATGAACAAAACGGCGCAGAAAATCACATCAGTCACATCAGACTATAAATCATCCAAATACCCTATTTTCTGGACTAAAAGTTGCACCTTTTTTCACAGTTTTGGCCAGGGTGCGACTTATACTCCAGAGCGACTTATATGTGATGTTATTTGTTATTTTCACACTTGCAACTGCATTTCGAACTCCACTGCGACTTATACATGTTTTTTTATTCTCTATTATGTCTTTTTTGGCTGGTGCGACTTATAGTCCGGAAAATACGGTATACTTTATAACAAACTTTTACTACAGATATAGATTGTCCTTTTCTGATTGCACTTTTAAGGACACCGCTTTTGCTTTCTAAACATTCCCATCCAATGTCCACCGTCCCGCTCCCCTCTCGTCCCCGGGGTCCAGATTAGCGCTCGGTTATCAGTGCGTGTTGTTGTTTGCGTGGACACCGGGGGCTCCCACGGCTCCGGAGCGTGTCGTGGGAAAGCCGAGGAGCAGGAAGTCGCCAGAGAGCGGGGGGAGGAAACTGCTGACACTGTAACGCCACAGAAGCTTGCGTACCGTGTACTTTCAAGTCGTAGCGCGTATGGGACGGGACGATGGAGATGGAGAGTAAAAATAACGAGATCTGGACGAGCTTGGGACTCGATTGAACAATAAAAAAAGCGAGATATATCAAACGGAATAAGGCCTGCATTAAAGAAACGCAACAAATGACGTGTACTTAGGAGAAAATGTGCAGTTCAATTGACAGATGTAGTGGGGAAGACGTACAGTAAGTTCTTATGCCAAACGAGGTGCCACTTAGTCTGCAGATCGTGCTCTTTCCCTCTTTGGACTGTGAGGCGTGACTTTGTTGAACTGCAAACATTTTCCTTCTATTTTTAACCCAATCAGGCGCAGTCTATTATTATCAGATGAGTAGTGCGTGGCCTGATTTATGTCGTGTGTGTGAGAGGAAGGAAGTTCAAAAATGGAGCACAATGGAGACGGGGCTGGATTCATTCACACAGCACCTGCACAATCAGGCCTTTTACATTACAAACAATTCGACCTGGCCCTGGTTTAGTGCACTTCCATTTGGCGCGACCACTTCAGACCAGGTACTTTTTGAGTCCCCTCCAAGTCGAGCCAAGTAGGGACTAAAAAGTGACATCCACAGACGCTGGGTAAATGTGTAACGCTCCTGCACTACACGACTTCAGAGTCTACCATTTATAAACGTGAGACATCAAATGCAGACCACAGACATGACGAAAGTCTTATAACATCTGTGTGATCCCCGGAGCAAAGATTAAACAATCCTGCAGAAAAAAAGACAGCACACACTTTGCAGTAAACTAAAGTTGTGCTAAAGCTGGCGCAGTTAGAATGACCTGAGCATTGCACCTCTGCTTTAGATGCACGTTCAAACTGTGTATTTATAATATTTGAAATGTGGTGCAGTAGTTCAGATAAAAACCTTTAATGCACAGAAAGTTGACAATACATTGCACAAGAAGTGAGTTTACTGTAGCTCTAATCTGCAGCAGCTTCACCAACTCTTCCAGCGAGGATTATGCACAAACTCACAGAAGAACACTTGAAACTGGATTAACAGTGATGTTTTGTGGACTGGGCCTCATTGAATTGGGGGATAAAGACATGGATGAGAACGCTGTAGTTTAACGTTAGCTTCATGACAGGAGAGTAAAAGTTGATCCGTCCTGTTTGCTACTCTCCGTGTTTGCATCCTTTCTCTGTGTCCGTGACTCCGTTTGCTTTGCTCTGCTTTGTTGGCGGTTACTGTGGCAGTTTTGCTGATGTTTTATAGTTACGATATCGTAGCGTTGCAGTTGTCATGTGCTGAGCAAACATCCTTTTGCCCCGTTTCCACGCCACGTCTTACACCAGTTGTAATGGAAATGCAACCTGGGCTGAGCGGGCCACGAGCTCAGAGACGAGTAGAGCCGAGCCGGGACTATGAAGGGCAACAGTACAGCCAGGAGTTCAGCCGACAGGAGAGGAGCAGGTATTTTACAAATGTTATGTGCTCATTTCTGAATGGGAGAAGTAAGAATCTGGCATGGAGTCTAAAATATCATATTGGTGTAACAAGAATGATAGTTTTGCTTCTTCTTTTACCATTTATACAGAAAGCTAAGTGACTTTCTTAAAGGTGCACTATGTCACTTTTCTGGGGCTGTCTGACACGTGCCGTCCACAGTGATGTCATAGCTTTGCCTGGAATGTTCCACAGTAGGGCATGAGACGTGTCCAAGCGCATTTACTCAGTTACAGTTTTGTTTGTTTGTATTTTTGCTGTAGAAAATTTCTTGAAAAAACCTCCATTCTTAGAGTGAGTGAGTGAGCTCGCCTCTCCACAAATCTGACCTGTAACTCGGCCTGGATGCGTCACCTGCTTTTATCACTTCACTTATACTTGAGTACGTTTTTGAGAACACTTTACTTTTCAGTGTAGTTCAATGTCATCCGTCCTGATGGCGGAAATCCAGAAGTCATAGAACTGTGGTTACATATGTAACTCGATTTCTGGCACGTGACATCAAATGTTATATCATATTTTTGATTATTATTTGATTGTTTGTGCTTCTTACACTTACTCTTACTTATTTGGGTAACTTTTAACTTTTACTGAAGCAATATTCAAGTATGAGTACAAATGTTGGTTACCCATCTCTGACTAACATCCACCACAAGTAAGATTTTTACTGCAAAAATGTATTAAACAATATTATAAATTTAAATAATATAAGACACAACATCTCTGGAAAACAATCCTGCCACTCTGAAATAGTGCCCTTTGGCAAGACGCTTCACCCACCGTGTATGAACGTGTTAGTCAAATGTTCATTGTTGTTCATGTATAAATTACTGTTTGAGAAAGTTGGCCCTGAGGTCTGGAGACGTGTCCCTAAATACTTTAGATAAATAGATGAAATGCAGGTTAATCAGAGTATTTCATTTGGATGGAGTGATTGCACGGACCTGCTTCCCCTGGTGTCGTACTGCCTCATGTTTTTGATGAAGTGGGTCTTCTTGGTGTGTCGTGGTCTGGGCGAGCCTCCGGACAAGTTCCTCATCCTGGACACGGCAAAACAAAACAATTCATTTCAGTATTATAGATATTTCACCACTAACTTTATCATATTGATCAGATCTTGGCATGATTTTTTACGAACAAAATGCAGAAAGGAATCTTGCCAACTCAAGTGCCAATTTCTATTCACATAACGTGAGGATACAGTATGTGTACATTGTACTTTCTACACAGTATCTCAACTCAGAGATATCGAGGCATTTTCATATCAGAATGTTTTAATTGTGCAAATAAAAAGGAATTGATCGTGTAATTTACAGGGACAAGTCCTACAATTTGACATTTGGACATTCTAATCTCACATTTACTTTACATGTTTACTTTCACATGAACATCACTGATAATGGACTATATCGCACATTTATCAAGTCTCGTAGAAGAAGACAACGTGACAACGAGACCATGTGACCCACAAGCAACGTATTCAGATATTAGTAGCAAAAACACCGGCTTATTCAGAGGTTATACATTTGACTCTTCAGTGAGATTAGTGGAGTAATTACTGGGGAAGTCCTCCGGAGATTAAAAGTACATGGCCTTCGTGTAAAGCAGGGCATCACGGCGTTTATGTAAGAGAAGCAAAGGTCCCAAACACACATGGGAAATTATATTATGTAGCCAAAAGCATGCCTCCACACAAAGTCAAAGAGAAGGAGATGCTAATGCTAACGTGCAACAGCAAATCATGGAAAATGGACGTTATTGTGATCATTTGTGGTTGTATGTGTCCAACATCTTGAATGTTATCATCGCCATCTTTTCCCACCTTTATTTCTTATTTGTTGTATGTCTTGTAAATAGTGTGCACTCTGACATGGTGTTTTTACATTTGTGATTTTTTTTACAATTATATATTTGCTATATATTTCATTTTTCTGTTCTTTTTTCGCCACGACACCGAATACAGTCAAATGGAAACTTGAATGAAAACATTATTTGCTTCCGTGTCTGAAACTTAGCTTGTAAAATAAAGTAAAGCTTGTAAAGCTTTTAGTCCTGGAGTGACTACCGTGACGACAAATCTCCACTCCCAGCCTCTCCGACCGGCAGTAAACTCTTAATATTGTACACATAGGATCATTTGTCTTCCAATTTCACCCGTTCAATCCTGCTGGCCGTGGAAATGATGTCAGGGGCCGAGGGCCACCATAAACCAGGATCCTGGTCAGGAGTAAAGAGCAGGAGGATTAGCCTAATGTGCATATTTTAGTTCAATGGCCACAGCACTACTCAGAAAGTATGCAAACTCCTCAAAAGAAGCGACCGCAGACAGCATCGTAACAGTTCTGCAGTAGGATCACATATCCCCCATCATCCACTGTAGCAGGAACAATAACGACACTGAATGGATTGGCACGTTAAGCACTTAATATGATTTATGGACAGGATCTACCGCGATAAACCCTGGCATGTGGTTTCAGTACAAGAGCCCGCTGTGTGCATGTCCAATGTGCAACACTGCAGTATTATTCAGTCTGTAAATGTCAAACCCACTCGGGGAAGTTAGCACAAATTGTTGTAATTTGTATTTATTTTTACAGTAGAGTGATAACGAAATTGGCATTGGCGATCGGCCCTGATCCAGAAAGATTTGCTGTTCTAGTAGATGATGGATCGATAACAATTATATTTAAGGAAATAAACGCTATTTTCCGTCTCTGCGCAGCAAGGTACCAGTCGATATTTGCTCTTGGTACTTAGCCAATAAGTCAAGACTCACTTTCTTAATAATAGCTTTCTTTGCAATGTAGTATGTGTTCCAATATACATTTGGTATTGCATTGTGATTTATGTAGCCCTAGCAGTGTACATTGAGAAGTAATTATGAACTATTATTGGCCAAGACTATATTCGAAAATGTATCAGCAGCATTAGTTTAACCTTTAACCTTTCCTCAAAACCGCATGACTTATTGTGTTGTGGAAAAGCGCTTTGATACAGCCAATAATCCGTCACAAATCCACTGTTGCATCATGACGCTTACATAACGCTCCCGATATCTTGTTTGAAGGACAATATGACTCCATGCAGTGAGCACTTTCACCTCACAGACGGCTGATTTCACAAGTGCCCCCTCCGCTCTCCTGACTGTCCATCAAAGTGGAAATACATAGTTGCCAAGCGTTATATATTCAGGCTTTACATGGATAATCTTTACAGAGAGCAGGGTGGTACTATGTCTACTCTTAAAAATATATTGATTGAATGACGTTAGCATTAGCATTGTGCGGTTCTTCTGTGATAACTCCAATAGTAGTTATTTTAATGAGAAAAAGAATAATCAAAAATGGCAGCTGGAATTGGCCGCCGTTCCTGATTTTTACTGCATTAAACACGTGAAAAACATTTGAAACTCTTCGCAGCGGTGCACGTGTGTTGCTCCGTCACTTAATGCATTCCAAGCATCACAATTAATCACAGCTATGAGTTTATACGGGCTTTTCATGCCTTTCAGAGAGGTCAGAGAGCTAACAAACATTATTAGCATTAGCATTAGCGCACCTCCTGATTTATGGAGAGTAAAATGCTCTTTAATTAGATGCAAACAGCTCACTGCCGTCTCATTTTGACCCTAACAGCTTCATTTATAATGTATATGTGCAGGGGCAAAACAAATGTAACTTTATTACATTAAATACAACATTTTGATTTGACTAAATTGATACATAATGGTGTGTTCCAGGCACCTTTTAATTGTGAACGATGCTCAAACTGTTTTTTTGTCTTGTGAACTCTGTGAGGTTAAAGGGGTCCTACATCAGGTTATATACGACATTTTCCTTTAGCTTACATGTTAGCATTAGCCATATTGTTTACGCACAGTGCAGCCGGAAAGTACTGGCAACGTTCTGCGAATACGGTATGTGCTGATTCAGCTGGAACGCTCTGCGGTCAGACGTGGGAAATATCCGGTTTGGTCAGTACTTCCTGGAGTAGGCGGGGATAGAAAAAGTAAGTCAGATACGAGTAAAGAAACAAAACACAACTGTCTAACTTAAATATGCCTCTCAGGCTTAAGTACCGTATTTTCCGCAGTATAAGGCGCACCGGAGTATAAGGCACATTCAGCGAAACAAAGCAGTCAGATAAGTCAGTCAGTTGAACTTTATTAAACACGTTCAACTCATCCAAACTTTAATGAGCATATTTACAATAACTCCCAACCCAAAAGACAAAAGTCCGATACCGCTAAATGAAGCATTAGCGTACACACAATAACAACCAGATTTAATCCATATATAAGGCGCACTGGATTATTAGGCGCACTGTCAATGAATGGTCCATTTCCCATAATTTTTCATATATAAGTCGCACCGGAGTATAAGGCACATTAAGCGATCAAAACGTGTACCAGACAAAATCGCTTCGAGTTCAGTAAACACAACCAGAATTAATCCATATATAAGGCGCACTGGATTATAAGGCGCACTGTTGTTTTTTGAGAAAATTAAAGGCTTTTAAGTGCGCCTTATAGTGCGAAAAATACGGTAAAGGTAAAAATAGTCCAAAAGCTGGACCGTCTTCACTGCTATACTATACTGCCACACGATCTGCATTTAAAGCTGTAGTAATTTTGTCACGGGGACAGGGAGCATCTGCTAAGGCTCTGCACGGCACATTCCACAACACGGAGGCTCATACTCGGATACATCAGGCTACGCAGAGACCGCATGAGACCGTTACATCCACCACAGCTCCCGCCTCCTGTGGCGCCGTGCGGAAAAAGGGACAAACAGAAGGGCCGCAAGATTGAAGTGTAATTTGAACTGAAATAGCAGTTTTAAGGGTTGTGATTAGCAGATTGTAAAAGCTGCGCTTATTTAGGCGCTACAATGTGCTCAAATGACAATATATCCTGTATGCACGAGTCTGGAATCTGCATTAGATATTCAACTTCAAAGCTCTGATTCCTCAAGAGCACAACTCTAATTCAAGTGTTGTGTGCAGATTCCTGGCTGTGGCCGATAACAGTTATTTACCATATTTTCCGGACTATAAGTTTTTCATAGTTTTGTCCGGGGTGCGACTTATATTTATACTTATATACTTATACTCCGAAGCGACTTATATGTGATATTATTTGTTATTTTCACACTTTCAACTGCATTTCATGCTCCAGAGCAACTTATATATGTTTTTTCTTCTTTATTATGCATTTTTTGGCTGGTGCGACTTATACTCCGGAGAATACGAGTATATAATGATACATATGTTTAGATTTTATAATCCACAGACAGGCCCACAGATGTATCTTAAGATGACGTAAAGGTCACAAATTAACTTCCCACTTTGGTTAAAATAATAACAGAATGTATTTAATGGGATATAAAATCATTTGTGTCATGATTGTGTAAAACATACAGCCGGAATTTTAGCCTCACTGCGCGTCCATTTTTACCCAAGAGCACGCGGTCAATACTGGTCAATACCGATACAGGAACCGATATAGTATTTTGACCTTGTAATGTGTGTATATATATATAACTGTTTTTTCTTTCTTATTATCATCATTGTGGTGTTGAAATCAAGCCGTTTTCTTAGTATCGAAATCAAGTTTGGCATTTGAGTATCGGCACTTTTGAACAAAAGGAAATAATGATAAGGAAACAATGGCCACTTATAACACGGTTAAAATCCAGTATCATAGTTATAGTTTTGGCAAATATACGGATTCAAATGATGTGAACATTTATCAACTCCAGTCTGGATCAAAATAAGGACTGGGAGGCAAAAATATCCAAGCAACAAAATTATGTCAACTGTCAAATATCTGTGTCGTCTATAAATAGCCGGCTTTCCGCTCCTATTTTCCACTGCCGTTTTTCTAGCGTTTAAAAACAGCATCTTCTCTGCGCCCCATCGCCACGGGAACCATTATTCCACAGAGTTCTGGAATGTTTCTGGAATGCGTGCCTTTTGTGGGAATGGGAACGGCTCCGGTGGTCTAAATACAGTCATTAGGAACAGTGGGCCTCAGGTGGTCGTTTGATTGGTTTGGAGAGCAGAGGGGCGGGCCAAAAGTATGAGATTCAGATGATGAATATATAGATATATCAAATATTCAAGGGCTGCAGTTTGAAATTAAACTATGTTGATACAGGAACTGTAGGTTTGTTTGGTGATTGAGTGAGGGGGATTTGATTAGATTCAGAGGCGGAGCAGAGTTTTGTCATCACAGTAATGCTAACAACAACTAGCATGCTAACAGGACACAATAAAACGCTTTAAAGTAAGAGGCACACAGTGGTTTTACAATACATTACATACAAAAAAAGGGAAATTGTGGATTTTTCTTGCCCTAAACTCTTGATAAAACAACACAAATGTTCAAAATGATGGAACTGAACAGGTTAAACATATTTAAAACATCATCAAATGTAAAACTATGTATCAAAAAGACATGATTTTTAAAATGTGTTTAAAGTGTTGCTCCCACAGTCCAGTCCAAACCAGCGCTGTATCTAAGTCGGGATCTGACTCATTATCTCAACTCTTTCCTGAAATGCAGACGGTGGGAACAAACTCACTATGGGAATGGAAAATACTGTGAGGCATTTAACGGCAACAGTTTTATGCTCTATTTGAAGATTGTATATGGAACCAACAGGCCAGACTATTTAAAGGAGCTCCTTAATTTAAAGGAGCACTATGAAGCTTTTCTGGTGTGCTCCCCAGTTTGGCATCAATCTTATCCATCGCTATGGAGACAAGCGTGTGAGGGCACAAGACCAAGTGGCAGGTCAGATGATGGATCTGTTAAATGATCACAGCCGGTCCATTGGAACTGCAGCGAAATGATCATCTACAACCAGGAAGTGTTTTCCCCTCAGAGCGCTCTGTAAAACAAACTGCTCATGTGCAGTGGACAGGTCACCTACAGCTCAAACAAAGGTCAGGGCCTATTTTCAGATCATGAACCTTTTCACAGTTCAAAATGTCTCCGTTTTCTTCAAAACTGCTTTGTCATCTTTAGCGTTGGCTCTTGCTCTGACAGATCCGGGAGGTCAGCGAGTGTCCGCTTGGGAGAAGACTAGTGCACATGTCTGTCAGGCCAGATGTGCCACGCAGCCAAAGGCTTAACGGACCACACGTGCCAAAGACCGCCGCCATTAGAACGCCATTTCGTCTTAGCCTTAAAGTAAACCTGTTTCTCCCAAGCATCGGTATGTAGATTATTTGATTATTTTAGTAATCGAGTAATCTATTGATTCTTTTCTTCAACATTCTCTAAACCATTTAAAAGCATATTACATTTTTTTTTTAAATAAACGTTATAGTTCGTGGTAATAAAACAAATAACGAATAAAGAGTTTGTGCTTAAAATAACACATTTTTTATTTCACTAGAGCACTCAACATTTCCCACAATGCACCTTGAAAAGTAGTGTCCAGTGATGGTCACCTAGACTGGTAAATATAGACCACAATGTTAAAACGCACATGAAGAATATGAAGAAAAACATTAAATAAACCATCACGCCGCAAAGTTGCTAAAGTTACTTAACGTCACTTGAGTTGAGCTTGACCATCACAGGCAAAAAGTCCAATAATCCAGTCCATTTGTTGTTGAATGAGAGACCCTGACGGATTTGACCAACATTTATTACATACATCGATTTTTTGTATCTTTTTCCCCCGACTCATACGCCACAGTCACGTGACCCGCATCGATAAAGTAGTGAGCGGAGTGTCCCAATCGAGTGCACTATAAAGTCTGCTAAACAGCGCTGTTGTCATGCAAATGTTTGTTAGCCTTTCCCTGACCTCCTGTTGTGAAAACTGCTTATAAAATCACTGCGGTGAATAATTTGGTTGTGCATTAGGTAAGAGAGCGACAACAACATCTCCATAAAACATTAACAAATTAGTGAGTTTATAAAGTTATTAGAAACAGCCAATACGTGATTTGTTTGGAAAATGAACTCATTCTGGTGACTAAAACCGTGAAAAAAAGACAAGGCAATACATGATTTAAAATATTTGGACAGTTTTTCAGTAGCTAATGTGCAACAACAAACTGAATCTCATTTTACATTGGTTCCTTCAGCTGTTCTTCTCATATGGGAGCAATACAAACGCACAGATTGTATTGAACATTGCTCTGGTGAAATGTGCATCGCCGCTTGTGTTCTGCACGTAGATTTCAACGTTTGCATGGCGTTTACATAAAGTCTGGCTGCTGCTTTTACCCTGGCACTACAGAGGAAGCGCTGACCTCCTCTGACCAGGAAATGCTCTTCTAAAATGAAACAACTCATTATTTTACAGTGGATTTTACTGCAGACGGAGAGAGACAAACTAAAGGTCTGATGTGTAGATCCCATACATATTATCGTGATTTCAATTATGCAAAATAGGGATTACATTTTTTATTAGCAGCCCGAAATACACCGACGTGAACAGTTTTAGTCACCAGAGAATATTCCCCCAAAAATACATATTATTTTCTCCAATAATTTCACTTTATAATGCAAAATATCTGCTAAATTATAAAAAATATGGCATTAACTTCAATTCAATTACAAAAAACTTACAAATAACACCTCTCCACAGATCTGACCTGTAACTTAGCCTCGGCCCATTATTTTACTAAGACAAAATACATGGTGTGTGTAAGTGTAAAAAACAATACAAAGTCTGCATTGAAGACCACTATTAACTAAGCGTATGAATGTGATCTTGGCTCTAGGAACATTTATTTATTTATTTTGCAATTTTTATCATTTTTAATAGCTGAATTTGTAAAGCACTCAAATATATGAATCCTTGAAAAGAGCAAACTTACATTTGTCTGTTTTTTCTGAGTCACAGGAGAAAACTGAGTGAACAGTCGGCCCACACTCCATTATTGAGCTCATTATCACAGCTACTTCACACCTTCATCATCGGCATCAAAACTTGCTTTTTTGTGGCTAGAATGAAGTTATTTCTCCCGTCGTTGTTAGTTTTTAAATTGAAAACACACTGAGATTGGAACCTATTTTTCAAGTGTGAACTGGGCAAAGGGAAAAAGTAGCAGCACACAAATTGTAAAAACATGTAAGAATTTAAAAGACAGAACTACATTTAAAAGCACAAAGACAGATGGTATTAAAGGAGAACACGTGTTGTATATTTATATTCTTTGTTAGTTTATTTCACAGGGGCCATGTGCTGGAGCAGAATCAAAGAAATCGTTGAAGAGAACCACTGCAAAAATCATACTCGCTATGTCTATTATTCAATAAGAGACATGACACTATAAGAAGAACATTTGATGTATTTTGTAATAATATACTGACTACAAGGCTATAATTACAGGAATGCGCTTTTGTGATTAATCGTATGGTCCATTCACGTTGTATGCGATACTTGAATATATATATTTACAGGCACATTTGAGCACATTCCTGATGCATTGTTCAAATAATATTCATATAGTCTAGATGATTATAGTGCAGGTTTAAGAGCCCTTCCCTTTAACCCAGTTTCTTCTGATGTTTTCCAATCTTCTTCTTGCAGTTGGGACTTTAATTCCTCCACATTATAATCCCCAGAACACACACACACACACACACACACACACGTACCTTATACACACACACACACACACACACACACACACGCACACGCGCACACGCGCACACGCGCGCACGCACACACACACACGTACACGCGCACACACACAGACAAACACGCACGCACACACACACACATACATGCACACGTACGTACACGTACACGCACAGACACACACAGACACACACACAGACACACACACACAGACACGCACACACACAGACACACACACATACACAGTGAGTGTGTGTATAAAACCCTGCATAGTGTCAGTACAACGTGTCCACTCACCACACGAGCTAATGTCCAGGGATTACAGATTACACAGCAGTTCGCTCGCCGCACACACTCGCATCACCAGATTAACCTACACCTTCTGCTGAAGTCACCATGTGCGCACCAAAGCAAAGATTAAGACTTCATTGATTTGAGAGTTATTTATTAATTGTATTTATTCCGGCTGTAGGCTCGTTTACACTGTTTCGCTGTGTGGAGAATCAGTACGGCCTTTAAAGCAGACCTAAGTAACATTTTCCCCTTATTGGACGTCTTTGTCCCTGCGATGGTTGGATATGTAACTTAATTTACCTCTGAACGGACACGAATGGACCGTGCGTGTCTCTGAAATCAGAGTGACTGTATATGATTCTAGACCAAAACGTCTTTGTAAAGTATTTTCAAAGCGTGTGGTCAGACAATCTTTTTGCCATGGCACTTCCGGTCGAGCAGGAAAAGTCTCGCCATTAAAACATGCTATAAAGTAGATTGATTTGTGTAAAATGTCCAACGTTCATGTGACCAACAAGTCAACACTGCACTGTAGAAGATCTTATTTTCTCTCAAGGTCAGCAGAACTATGTTAAATAATACAACTGGAAGAAGGATTTACGTCATGTGCTCGGGTCAACGTCCAGAATAAGGTGAATATATGTTAAAAAAAGAAAATTCTTTGTAAATTTAGTTGGTGCGTCTTATATTCAGGTGTTCTACGATAGCTGGGATTGACCTTATGATTAAAATGTATTATTTAGGAACATTTGTTATGACGATGATATAAATCCTTGAAACAGAAACTGGCTGTGGGCTAGAAAACAACCAACAACAGCAAACGTATAAAAGATTTACATATTTAATTAATTTAATTTACATTCATATTGAAGATGTTAGTGCATTACCATGAATGTTGCACAGCATGAAGTTGAACTTATTTGTCAAGATGTAAATAAAAAAATAGATTAAAAATATAAAATGGACGGGTGTCATACTGTGGAACATCTACACTGAGACAAGCAGATGTTTGTCTACATTTATGTGTCTGTGATGTTGGTCAGTCATGTTTTTTAAATGAGCTATTGAATAAATGCAGTCACATTTTAGTCATATTTCTTTCTAGTTACTCAGAAAATTATTGTACAATAGACCAACTGTTTCACTGATGTATATCTGATCTTTACTGAGAGGGCGGCTGATTTCAACTGATAGTTTAGAGTTAAATGTCAAGGAATTGTGCAAACAGGAAGTGTGTGTGTGTGTGTATGTGTATGTGTATGTGTATGTGTATGTGTATGTGTATGTGTATGTGTATGTGTATGTGTATGTGTATGTGTATGTGTATGTGTATGTGTATGTGTATGTGTATGTGTATGTGTATGTGTATGTGTATGTGTATGTGTATGTGTATGTGTATGTGTATGTGTATGTGTATGTGTATGTGTATGTGTATGTGTATGTGTGTGCGTGTGCGTGTGTGTGTGTGTGTGCATGTGTGCGTGTGCATGTGCGTGTGTGCGTGTGTGCGTGTGTGTGTGTGCGTGTGTGCATGTGTGCGTGTGCGTGTGCGTGTGTGTGTGTGTGTGTGTGTGGTCATGTGTCTACAGAGCACACCAACAAAAGGTCAGCAGGTTGGACCGGGGTCAGTTGAATGCATTGGCCAAAGCTCTGTCACCGTCAGCCAATCACAGCCTGCTCACTTTGGCTCTCAACCAATCGTCTCTGGAGATAGAAGAGGACTCTAGCCTTCTGCCATTTGAGCCACAACCGTCCTGAGACCCATCTCTGGACAGATTACTCTCCATTAGTGGATCAAGAATGGAAGGAATGGAGCGGTAACCAAAACATTAGGGAGATATATCGGTTCCAGTATCGGGAGAGGCTGACATGACCATTTTATTCACATTTCCAGAACATTTCCTCTGAACTGCCCCAGTCTGTGCGAAGAGTTCAGGACTACCGTATTTTCTGGACTATAAGTCGCACCAGCCAAAAAGTGCATAATAGAGAAGAATTAGTATATATAAGTGGCACTGGAGGATGAAATGCGGTTGCAAGAGTGAAAAGAACAAATATTGTCACATATAAGTCGCTCCGGAGTATAAGTTTAAGTATATAAGCATAAGTATAAGTCGCACCGCGGCCAAAACTATGAAAAAAGGTGCGACTTATAGTCCGGAAAATACGGTAACTTGAGGGATTGCAGTCTGACAGTAAAGACTCCGTAAAGGCCCCTTTAAGTGAGGTTGAGCGACAATAAAGCATATTTTTTGCAATAATTGTACCAAAGTCTTGTCAAGGCATTTGACAAAAGTATTCATACCAGAGATTTGGATATGATTACATCCCAAATCATAATATCACTTTATAGCCTCGGTTGAAAAAACAAATACATTTCAAAGCGTGACGTTCTTTAGTCTAGTCGATTAATCAGTCTAGGGTGTCTTAGTTGTAATTGATTTATTAGGATAAGGCTCCCGTGTGTTTGAAGGGCGTGGAGCAGAGTGGACCATTGTGTCCTGCAAAGGCATGTTCAGACACACCAAATCAAACATGAAGCCAATGGCACCAAAGTCAGAGAAGCCGTTTATTGTGGCCAGCCTAAGGCACACCTGAGCACTATTCACGCCGTCTCATCACAAAAGTATGAACACTATTTGAGAGGAATTAGTCTTTTGTGTATATCTGTATCTACCTCTGTATCTTCCTGCGTTGCATCAATGAAATTTCCCCATGTGGGACAATAAAGGAATATCGTATCTTATCTTATCTTATCTTATTATTATCTTATCTTATCAAAAAAACGTTTAATATATGAGTAAAAAATGGGAGGAAAAAATGGGAGTGTATTTTTTGTTCAGTGTAAAAAAGATGTTTCACTTGGATGGGATGATTTGTACCTGCTTCACTTGTTTTATTTATTGTTTTCCGCTTTATGACTTATTTTTGTTTATATTTATTGTCTCATTAAAAAAAAATAAAAAAATGACTTGGATTATAATGCTTTTGGTGTCATAAAGTCTTCAGTATAATGGTATAAATACATTGTAATATTGCACATTATTGCACTGGTGTATAGGTTTCTTGCTGTATCTATAGCAGATGGCTCCCTCCTCCTCTCCTGCAGGTACAGCCAGGGTTAGCTCGCTCCACCCACGCCAGCTAAATGTCAGTGTGAAAGTCTCTCCAGCCTGACGCGTGCCCCTTTAATCAACTGTTACAAACATTCCATTGTTCCGCTGCAACACAACAAACAGATATGGAACAGTATTTCAGCCTTTGCAGTAAAATAGTGGAGAACGTCAGTCACAAACGCTACATTGGTCTGTGCTAAATGATTCTTAGCATAAGCGAACGAGAAGAAGAAAACAAAATGAGTTTACTTCCTATTCATAAATGCATGTGTATAATCTTGAATCAGACTTTCTTTATTGTGCAATCAATAAAAACAAAACAAAAAGAATGGATATCATTGAAATTACCTCCAGACTCAATATTACAATAGACTTAATTGACAGACTTGGACAACTTATGGCGCTAGATGCGTTTTGTACTTTCTTTACGTCATGTTCTGTGTTTGTCGTGTTCTGCTTTGTTTTTGAATCCATTACCATTATTTTCAGTTTGAGTATTTATTCACCCTAGCTGTGGCTGGCTGAAACAAACATCGACTACTGACTTTATCACAAAACATTTGTGTTATTTCAAAAAGATCTCAACAGGAACCACCGACAAGTATATTTCCTATTCATTTTCCCCATTAGCTTTCAGAAAATAACTAAATTATTATTACACTTTAAGCTTGCTCGGGGCTAATCAGGTATGTCAAAACTAATGAGCATAAAACTCATGATATTTAAACTCTGGCGCTGAAACTTTGTAAACCGCAAAGAGAAAAATGAAGGAGACGTTTAAATCTGGGCTTCGAAGTGGGCGGGGCTGGTGAGCGCCATGATCGAGACCCAAATTATTCAGATTTTGATATGTTCCATCATTTTTGCACCAGTTCCCATAAACGGAGAACATTGCATCTGGTGGCAGGGCATCCAGGTTAAATGTGTGTCTGCAGTGCAGCGTTACGGGCGTGTGAACGGAAGAGCGAAGGAGCGATGACTCATTTGTCCGGTTTCGGAATCCAAACTAAATCTCTACTATTAGAATTCCAGTTGTGGGAAAAAGCTGTGGGTGTGTGATAGTTATTACATTCACTACAGTTCAGGCGGGACAAGGTCAGTATTTTAGAGCTTTGGAGGGAAAAATCAGAGTTTATAGTCCTTGTGCAGGGACTGGGCAATATTAATAACACTATTCTTTTGAAGCATCCCGATGACCATGTTCAAACAATAAAAAACAACAGAAATGTGTTAAAACATATCGATATTCAAATTCTGCACATTTTCAATTTGCCTAAATATATGTACCAAACCAGTCAAACATTCTCATTTTAAAGCAAAATGTCATCAAAGTCCTGGTTTTATTCAAACTATTAAAAAAGCCTCCAATAGAATAACAAATGAAGCCTGCGTAAGTTGACCTGGAAGACCTAACTTTATCTGCGTCGGCCTCCATGGCAGGACTCCTCCCCCAGCTCCATCAACGCACTCAAGCGGGCGTGGCCTGTCCGTCTGTCAGAGTCAGATCCCTCCTTCACCATGGACTCCTCCAGGTTTAAAATTTTTCCCAGGGAGGTTCTGTAGTTTTTCCCGGCCAAGAAGGAGGGTGAAAGGACAGGGGGTGTCTGCATCATGGCCCTCGCACCTGCTCCTCATCCTCAATCAACGCTCTGAATCACTCCTCCCCGCTCCCAGTCAGCGCCCAGGCGGTCGCATTTAAGCCTAAGGCAGATGGCTCGGCCGCTTCAAACGATCAATTATGTCATGTATCGCAAAATTGTGATATTGTTGTTACGTGAGCCGTGTATTGTGAGCCGTGTATCGTGATACGGTTGTATCGTGATACGGTTGTATCGTGATACGGTTGCATCGTGATACGGTTGCATCGTGATACGGTTGCATCGTGATACGGTTGCATCGTGATACGGTTGCATCGTGATACGGTTGTATCGTGATACGGTTGTATCGTGATACGGTTGCATCGTGATACGGTTGCATCGTGATATTGTTGTACCGTGAATTGTGATATTGTTGTATCGTGATATCGCTGTATCGTGATATTGCTGTATCGTGATATTGCTGTATTGTGATATTGCTGTATCGTGATATTGATGTATTGTGATATTACTGTATTGTGATATCGCTGTATCGTGATATCGATGTATCGTGATATTTGCTGCATCGTGATATCGCTGTATCGTGATATCGATGTATCGTGATATTTGCTGCATCGTGATATCGCTGTATCGTGATATCGCTGTATCGTGATATTGCTGTATCGTGATATCGATGTATCGTGATATCGATGTATCGTGATATTGCTGTATCGTGATATTGCTGTATCGTGATATTGCTGTATCGTGATATTGATGTATTGTGATATTACTGTATTGTGATATTGCGGTATCGTGATATTGCTGTATCGTGATATCGCTGTATCGTGATATCGATGTATCGTGATATTTGCTGCATCGTGATATTGCTGCATCGTGATATTGCTGTATCGTGATATTGCTGTATCGTGATATCGATGTATCGTGATATCGCTGTATCGTGATATCGCTGTATCGTGATATTGCTGTATCGTGATATTGCTGTATCGTGATATTACTGCATCGTGATATTGCTGTATCGTGATATTGCTGCATCGTGAGCCGTGTATCGTGAGCCGTATATATCTTGAGCCATGTATCGTTAGCAGTCTACCGTGGGCAGTGTATCATGATATTGTTGTATCGTGAGCCGTGTATCGCATCGAATCGTGAAGGACCCTGTGATTCCAGTCCTACAATGGATCACTCCTGGACTATACTTTATAAAAATGGACAGTATCTGCAGCCATGATATCATCCAGTCCAATATCGAAACATTCCAATATTTCGCACCTATAATATACTAGACTATAGTGATTTCAAATGGAAACAGAAGCTAAAGAGGTAGATTGTCAACAAACTACAGCTACATCCAAGTGAATACGTGAACTTTACCACGACATTGTTCCGTAAAAAAACATGTTGTACAATCCCTCTTTCCCGAATACCTTATAACACACATATTTCATGGTTAAGAAGCAACAGTATCACACACATAAATAACAGCGCGTGACTGTAGCTCTGAGTCGGTGGCGGCGTGAGGAGCTCGTAGGGCGTCACGCACGTCTTCCTTGTTGAGCGTAAACAGAGCCTGACAGACACTACTCAGGAAGGAAGTGTTTACGAGCGGACAACTGCAGCGCTGCGGTGCATCTCAAGAACCCACAGGAAAAAGACAACGCTAGGCTAAGTATTTTATCATGTACGAGTGGCAAAAGAACAAGGCTCGTTCCAATGTAAATAATGGTGTCGGTGTTTCGTCAAGATGATTTGGTTAATCGATAATACGTTCAAAGTAGAGGACACAAAAAGGTCCTCTCAGCATAAAAGTGTCACATACAGAAAATCTATAAGCATTAGCATTAGTGATTTTTTTTTAAATAAACTTAAAAATATATGTACAGTAAATATTTTGGATGTATCATGTGTCAAGCAGAGGTAGTTTTTAATAAATTTAAAGTATTTTTAAAATATATGTGACGTGTTTTTATGTGTCAATAATTGGCTTGTGAAATTAAAAAGCACATTCAATTTGGAAATCCTATGAATCTGTGTTTTTTTCAAGAACGTGCTTTTTATAGTCAAAAGTATAAGTTGTTCAAGTTATGAACAGAGGGTTGAATAAGTTAGCAGCTTATCATTCTCGCCTCGCAGAAGGTTGCGGTTTCAATTCCTTTCTGTGTAGAGTTTAAATGGGTTTTGTTCCCTCCTGGCACACATTATGATCATCTATAATCTTGGTAAACTACTCCCGACCAACCAAGTTTACTTTACCTTTAGTCTCATACATTTAACTTTACATAGTCTGATGAGGAGTTTTTGAAGTAACTTTAGGAACGAATAGACAAGACATTTTACTAGCGAACACCTGCATGTCCCGTTGTGCTTCTCAGGGCGTTAACGGCTAACCGAGCTAACCTCGCGCAGCTGCTAACCGCACCGGTGCGCTGCGGCACGTCGGTTTCACACCGGCAGTTTGTGGCAGTTACTTCCTCATGTTTTGGCCGCGTAACCCCCAGCTTCTGTGTCCGAGAACACAGAGGGACTTTTAACGTGTCTGAAAGTGAACGGCTCAGCGTCCTGACGGCAAAAAACAATATTGTCCCGCAAACACGGGTCTGTTTCAGCGGCGCGACAACGAAATGGCGTTTGGAATCAATCATTGCACGTACTACCAGTCTGTCCAGCTTCAACTGCAATGCGTCACCTTTGATTTCTACAGGTCGCCGAGATTATTTCAAAGTTCGATCACTCGTGGCCCGTCGATAAAATGTGTGAATTGATTCGAGTTCCCATAATGCACTGCAACCTGGCATTGATACAGCCCCTCCCATGCTGCCGGTGCAGGAGTGTCAGATAACAAAGTGAGAGGAATAAGACTGCGCTTCCAGAGCGACTTTAACATCCTTTTCCAGACAAACAAACAGAAACAGAGCCCTGGATACGCTCGGCTTTGATCTCGTCTCTTAAACAAGCATGATTGATGTCTGAAATCTTTACGTTTTATAAATCCCATGAGCGCCTGTGTCTTAAGTTAAATAAAATTATTACACCATATAATGTGGCCCCCGACAAACAGCGTTTTTATCATTTCAGCCCCGCCCTCCGGATGAGTTTGAGACCCCTGCGAAGCGTTGTCACTGAACATGTGTCATTCTGCTTCATACTCATGCGCAATACTGTGACATGTCAATCATCATGGTGCAATATTTTACGTCCATATAACAGCTGTAAATAAGAGTGTTATTATTATCAGTATTTTCTGGACTATAAGTCGCACCTTTTTTTCATAGTTTTGGCCGGTGTGCGGCTTAAACTTATATTTATACTTATATACTTATACTCCGGAGTGACTTATATATGATATTGTTTGTTATTTTCCCACTTGCAACCGCATTTCATACTCCAGCGCACGAATATATGTTTTTTCTTCTCTATTATGCATTTTTTGACTGGTGCGACTTATACTCCGGAAAATACGGTATACTTCTGTTCCTAATCTGTGTTGCAACATTGAAATTTCCCTATTGCGGGACAAATAAAGGTTATCTTATCTCATCTCAATTTCAATACTAAAGAATATACACAATTTTTTCTACACAAAATAAAAGCACTTTCTTTCTCAAACACTGTGAGCTCATACAAGCACGAGATCATTTTAAACCGCTCACAAAAGGTCACATTTTGTCGCGTTTATGTGTGTAATCTTTAATATCAATACTTTCTCAAATGAGTATCTACCTTCGCTAACAGTTTTAGCACCGATTATATCTAACTTTCGACAAACCTACCCAGTGCGTTATGGGCAACATATTTAACTTCTTTTGACTTATTTTCAGGACAGCTGTAGCATGAAATGGGGGAGAGAGGCTGGAGAGACAAACAGGCGATGATGACCTCACCGTGTGGCTCTGCGTGTTCTGTGCGTCGGTAGGAAACACGGACTATAGTCGCTCTTACGCCGAGGTGACGCGAGGTGACACTCCATTTACACTTCGTAAAGTGTAAGTCGACGTGAGTCACCCCGTCGCCTCCGGCTCTCGCGCAAATCACTCCACCTTTAGAAAAGTAGATCCTAATGACGGCAGGCACGAACACGCACAAACGGGCGGGATAAATGCGTCATAAATCATTTGTAATTAAATGGCATTGAGGGCGTTTCATTCTAGATTATGCAGCTTGCTTTAGCAAACTCAGTGTTGTATTGTGTGTTTCTTTCACAGCTCCTTCAGATCTGATGATGTTTTTCTAATTGTTGTGGTATATCCTTTGAAAGTACCAGATTTTGCGCATTTATTGATATTTTGTCTTTGATTACATTAACTTAAAATTATAAGAGGGGTGTCATGTCCAAACGGTTACACTTACAGTACTTTTTCTTGAGTAATAGGTGCCCCACATACTTATTTACGTACTTTCTTGGGCCGAAACTTGTGCTTCTACTTAGTAAAATGGTCTTTGAGTAAAAAACTTACTGCAGTATCATTTCTGACGGTTGGTTGACTCATAGATTTTGAGAGGAGTCAGAAAGCTCTAATAACAGAGTAATCAAACTGTTCTTAATGAGTTCATAACATGATAATAATAGAGAAATAATAATGTTTAGGAGTTATATAGGACCAGTAATAATCCAATACATGAAGAGCCTTGTCCAAAGAATGCAATATGTTACAGGGAAAGCAACAATAATGGTGCGTTCACACATACAAAATCAAAATGGAGAAAAGAAAGAACTAAACCTGGACTAAACCAGGGCTAAACTAGGGCTAAACCTGGACTGGACCAGGACTAAACCAGGACTAAACCAGGACTAAACCAGGAATAAACCGGGACTAAACCAGGACTAAACCTGGACTGGACCAGGACTAAACCAGGACTAAACCAGGAATAAACCAGGAATAAACCTGGACTAAACCTGGGATAAGGACATGACCAAACCAAGTCAGGACAAAACAAGCGTGAAGAAAGCAACCCAATCCATCCAACCAAACCAAGACTATTTCACTCGACAAGGAGGAAAACTAACAATACTATAGGACATATTATACTTTACTGATATAATTTAGTAATAAACTACAACATAAGCAGATAACAATTTTACATTGTATTCATTATAAACTGCAATATTGATCTAAAACGGCAGAGTAATCGAAGCAGGATCATTGACTTCCTGTTGAAAACTGCAGAGCTGATAAGCCCCGCCTCTTCGTAGTGACATTTCACATGCCATTGACCCCCCTAACCCCCTGAAAGCCCCCCAAAGCCCTAAATCAAACCAAATGACCTGTTCCTAAACTTAGCCCTAATTTAAATCTGACTGTGAAAAAATATATAGTCAAAAATAAACATTTGCTCGCATACCGTCAACACAAAGTGGCTGTTGTGCGGAATACATATGTTCAGGAACTAAAATTCACGTATTTAGCCTGTGTATACGAATCAAATCACTGATACAAAGTACAAGTATGTGAGTGGGGGATAGGGGATAGGTGAAAACAAGAATTTTCTGAGCGCTTAAGCCTCAATCGCAGAACAACGCAGGATCACTCAAACACTCATACAGGTCATACAGGTCATACAGGTCATACAGGTCATACAGGTCATACAGGTCATACAGGTCATACAGGTCATACAGGTCATACAGGTCATACAGGTCATACAGGTCGTAGCATGTCCCCTTTAAAGTGAAGTTGAAGTTCATTGAAGACATCCACACAGCCGCTTGACAAAGACGAGCTTTCACATGTCTAAGTTTGACCCTCATCACCGGGTCACGGCCAACTTCCCCAAACTATGTGCGTAAAGTCACGAGGACAATTTTAGAAACGAGGTAAGACCCGACTGCTCGCCGTGATAGTACTGCCACGTGCTACAACGCAAAGTAAACCATGAAGTACTTTACATCGGAGGTGGGTGGAGTGGCCAAAAAGTACAATAGTCCAATATGTTACTCAAGTGAGAATAAGAAAGAGTTTGGGGAAAGTAGTCTGGTCGTAACGTCTGATTTAAAAGTGGATTTAAGGACAAAATGGTGAATTATACAGATTAAATGATGCATTTCTTTAATGGCAGATTGTTTAGAATCCAGAGCAGCAGATGGCCGGCCGATAAGCTCTGCTGATACTTTTGAACCGATGTGTTCTGATGTTTTATTTTCACAGATGGATGACAGAGACAGGTCCCTTGACTTTCTGTTCAAAACGATTCTGTTCTGTGACGTTTCACTGTAACGAGCGCTTACATTTTATGTTGGAAAAGTGGCTATGTGACATTTTAAAACTCTACATCTGCATCACTCGGAGTCTTCGTTTTTTTTTTTTTCAAATAATCACACCTAAGTACAGGGGTGTGGGCGGGGATAGGGGGTAGGTGAAAACAGGAATTTTCTGTGCACTCGACTTTAGCTTCGGGACGATACAGGATTAACTCAAACATGCAGGAATCAACAAGGAACAAGTAACAAGGATATTAAAAGCACATTAACATTGATTTTGTATAATAGGTCTTCTTTTAGGCTATTAATGATATGCCAAAAAGTGCAGGTCTCACTTAAAGCATGCAAAAAATAGTTATTATAATAACTAAATCACAACTGAAGGAGCGGTGCAGGAAACACAAAAGGTTCAAACCAGTTTAATCCTGTCAACATAAAGTTTTTGTCACTATTAAAGAGTAAGCAATATGGTTCTGCTGGTTATTTCTAATAGATACACGGTCCTGTTCCACCGACAAATACATGACTCAAGCAGGAGTAAAAGTACAACTACTCTGAGAAAAGTACAATGTATTTAAAAAAGTATGTAACTGAGTAAATGTAACTCAACCCTACCACGTACAACCCACATCTGCTTCACCCAAACAACAATAATCATCAAACAGATCCAAAAGCACCGGACACACACGAGCCGCTCACCTCTGCCGCGGCTCCGACGACACCGAGTTGCAGCTCTGGACGGACAGCAGCGTGGACGACTTGCGCGGTCCCAGCAGCGGCGAGGGCAGCAGGCTGGCGTCGGACGGGGACGGGGACAGGAGGCTCGCGGTGCCGAGCGAGGGGAACGACCCGCGGCGACGGCGGCCCGACGACGACGGCGGCGGCAGCAGCGCCTCGTCGCTCAGACCCGCGGCGTCCGACGGCAGGACCAGGATGGGCGGTATGTTGAGGACGCGCGGCGCGTCGGAACCGGCAAAATGATGCGCGAAAGTCCCGTAGCTCGTGTTGTTGCTCGCGGCGGGGTCCGGGCGCGCGCTGACGCCGGGGATAGCGCTCTCTCTGCGGGGACCGCTCTGGACCACGGGCCGTCCGTCCAGGGAGATGTTGCTGAGGAATAAAAGCGCCGCTTGCCTCCGTTTGGAGTTCTCGCGGTTCCTCCGGCTCTGCTCCCGGGAACAAAGCGCTTTGGTTTTGGCGCACACGGGCCCGGGCGGCTCGCAGGTCGCGGCCGCAGCCATGGCTTTGTCCCCCCCGCTCAGACGGGCTCAGGAGACGGGCTCAGCAGACGCGTGAGCCGCGCCGGGACCAGCCGCTGTCAAATCCCTTTTACCCGGCGAGGGAGCGCGCCACGCCCAGCCGCCGCGTGATTGGTCCGGAGCAGGATGACGTCAGGACGCAAGGGGCAGTTGTACACGCCCCCTGGAGAATGTAAATAAAGAGCCTAAACTGCAGTGGAAACGATAATACAGGCTTTACTGAGCAATTAACCGCAGATTACCTCATTTTGAATCAGTTACAATCATTTTAACAGAACATAGTAAATAATGACATGCTTATTACAATTCTAGCACTGTCTAAATTTGTCTAATTTGACAAAAGGCATTTGATTAGACTCAGGACTAATCTGATTCCTTTTACATTTGCCTGTATTAATTGTAATCAAATAGCCAAGATAAAATGTATAATTGCTTAAAGGGGACATGAAAATATATTTGTATTATAAAAATTAACCATGTTATATTGGTTTTCCAATAAACTCATGTCTGAGTAATCCTTTATTGTTCGGCATTTGAAGTTTTCACCTACCCCCCATGTCCGCCCCCTCCTAGAAGTAGTAATAGATTTATTTGGTCATGTACAATATAACAAATTGTATACACAATAAATCATTATTTTACAGTTCACTGACTTACTCTTACTCTGACTCCAGAATCATACAGACTTTTTAATAAGCTGTTTGCTTCAGTGACATGCCATTATGAAGAGGCGTGGCAATTCTGCAGTTTTGAACATGTTATGAAGTCAATTGAACAGATTTAAGCTGTTTTAGATCAATAAGACGTATTTTGTTGTTTAGTGCTACCTGAAAATACATACATATTTTCATGTATTTGGTATTATGATAACTACACCTTTAAATAAAACATGAACAAATACTGAATCATTAACAAATAGTTTATTGAGAATTATTCAGGCTTAATATCTACTTAAAGATTTAAGGTATGAATAAGTACTAGAATAATTTGAATAAACTATTTGTTTCTCATGAATTGAGTTTTTGTTCATGCTTATTAAAGCTATTAAAGCTCTAAGTTAGTAGTTGCCCCCCTCAGACCGGTTTGTGTTGGGCCTGGGTCACAGAGCTCTGTTACGTGAGCAGCTGACCTCACCAAAACATAACTGTTCCTGTTTTCTTAATAAAAAAATAAACACCTAAATCATAAATAAATTATATTTTTAAATCATCAGGTCAATTTCAGATATTCATAAAAGACATTTAGTAATTCCAAGTTTATGACGCTGTAGTTGTACGTCTTCAAAGTATGTGTTTTACGCTGTACGGTTTAAAAATTAAAGTAAATAAATAGAAAGAGTTTGTTTAAATTTTGACATCTCTTTCTGTGATGCATTGTCCGCTGCATTATGCCCCAGAAACATGATAGTTTCTGTTTTGATGGAATGTTTTACATCAATAAACATGAAAGAGCTAATGCTAACGTGCAGAGGTTTTGTTTGTCTGTTTAACAAATCAACTTCTACTTGTCTCCATGGAGATACATTTAATGCCACACTCTGGAACATTCTATCCTTGGAGACAAGGATAGAATGTGGCAGACCCAGAAAAGTTACACTTTTAAAATGCGACGACGTATGTTCCATTCCGTCAGTTTATTATGACTATTGCTCATATTATTCTGTCCTGTCTGACCCACCGTGTCATTGGCCGTCCCGCCCGGCTGGATTACCTCACGGTGATTGGCGGTGTCTCTTGCAGGCGTCTCCTCTGATTGGCTGCTGATCCTTTGTTACGAAACCCGCTGAGTGGATTTTCTCACCCGTAAATAAATGGTCACATTGTATATAGCGCTTTTCTACCGTCAAGATACTCAAAGCGCTTTACATCAAGGAACCAGTCACCCATTCACACACACATTCACACCAGATGTACACAGACACTGGGGGGGCGAGTTGGGTTAAGTGTCTTGCCCAAGGACACAACGGCAGTATTCACATGAGGCAGCTGCGATCGTACCGCCAACCTGCGGGCCAGTGGATCTGACCGCTCTGACCGAGCGGGGAGTTGAACCTTTGGATCAGAAGACCAGCACTCTACCACTGAGCTACTGCCGCCCATGATCCCTCCTAGAGCCACTAACCCGGATGGATCAGACCACCACCCGCCAGCCACTGTAAAAAGGCTAAATATACGCCATAGGACACGCAGCGTAATCCCCCCTCAGCAGCACGGCTCATAGTCATAACACTGTGATGCACTGAGCTGCTAACGAGGAGGGCGGAGGACAGTGTCATGGAGACGAGGGAGGCCGGCTAATGGAGCCACGATGACTCTCACATGGCATCATTATGTTGTCAACTTGGACTTGATTGTGAGGGAAAAAGTGCAATACACAAGACGAAGTTTTATAACTCAATCAATAAAAAATAAATTAAAAAAAGACAATAGAATGTGTTTTTTTTTATGTTTGTGATTCTTTAAATTTGCATTATTGTTTGTGATTCCAAACTACCGTATTTTCCGCACTTTTAGGAGCACTTAAAAGCCTTAAATTTTTCCTTATAATCCAGTGCCTTATATATGGATTCATTCTGGTTGTGTTTACTGACCTCGAAGTGATTTTGTGTGGTACAGGTTTTGTTTCACTTAATGCGCCTTATATATGAAAAATGATCATTGTCAGTGCGCCTTATAGAGCGGAAACTACGGTATTTCAAAATGTATGAAAAATCAGGGGTGTGGATAACTGACCAAACATACACATTCCTGTTGGACTGAACAAGGATGTTAGAATGTTAGAATGTCATTTCTTCCATATTACAATATCACCATAGAACACACAGTGATGATAATGTGTGTGTGCTGATACTTGTTCAAATGGGTTTCAGTACTGATTGGATTATAAATTAAATATATAAATGGGTGTGTGTGTTTTGTTGACGTACAGTGCCTACTCTGTCCCTGTCTTCTTGCTGTGTTGTCCTCTCAAACCTGAGGGGGGCAGTCACAGTGAACAGACCAAGGTCAGCGTTTGATCCCAGCTCTGACCGGTGTTGTCCCTGGGCAAGACACTTCCCCCACCCCCTGTATGTGACGTGCATGTGGTGATACTGGTGTTGGATCTGTGGTGGAAACAACCAAGTACAAAAGTTAAAGTACTATACGTAAGTGCAGTTTGTAGATATCTGCACATACTTATATAAGTAGAAAAAGCTTCAGTTGTTTCATCTGGACTCAGTTAGAAAAAAATAGACGTTTCGACTCTCATCCAAGAGTCATTGTCAATAAAAGAATTTAGGTCGGGAACTCCGATATTAATACTGTTCTGTGGTAAGACCCGCCCATTGGGCGGAGCCTTCCTGAAGTAGAAAGAGTTGTTTGTTTCAACAGAAACTTCCCCCTTGTATCTACCGAGCCTATTCAGAATCTTAATGGGCTATTAGAATCCTCTTTGTCTTTGTGAGACCCTAGCTCAACCACCCTGAGTACCTGATTAGCATCTAAATGTCCTGGTCCTGGTCCTCTACCTCTCCAGGGGTTCAGGATCCCATTGTACACTACAGGAAGATTGAATCTTAGCCCTCCATTTCTGTTTAAAGAAGGTTTTTCTTTTTTAACAAAAATAGCTTCCTTGACTCCTCTTTCAAACCATCTTTTCTCCTGCTTAAAACCTTCACCTCACCGTCTTCAAACGAGTGATTAGAGGCTTCAAGATGGAGATGCACGGCGCTCTGTGGTCCTGAACTTGTATTTCTTCTGTGCTGATAAAGCCTCTTGTGTAGAGGCTGTTTCGTCTCACCTATGTAACGTTCTTTACAGCTTTCTTCACTGCATTGGATCGAATAAACTACATTGCTCTGTTTTTGAGTCGGCAACTTGTCCTTAGGATGAACCAGTTTTTGTCTTAAAGTGTTTCCTGGTTTAAAATAAACAGGGACTTCGTGTTGTCTAAAAATTCTCTGCAGTTTTTCCGGCAGGCCAGACACATAAGGAAAGACGGTTTGAAAGAGGAGTTAAGGAAGCTATTTTTGTTAAAAAAGAAAGACCTTCTTTAAACAGAAATGGAGGGCTAAGATTTAATCTTCCTGGTATCTATAATGGAATACTGAACCCCTGGAAAGGTAGAGGACCAGGACAAGGACATTTAGATGCTAATCAGGTACTCAGGGTGGTTGAGCCAGGGTCTCACAAAGACAAAGAGGATTCTAATAGCCCATTAAGATTCTGAATAGGCTCTGTAGATACAAGGGGGGAGTTTCTGTTGAAACAAACAACTCTTTCTACTTCAGGAAGGCTCCTCCCAATGGGCGGGTCTTACCACAGAACAGTATTAATATCGGAGTTCTCGATCTAAATTCTTTTATTGACAATGACTCTTGGATGAGAGTCAAAACGTCTATTTTTTCAAACTGAGTCCAGATGACTACAACTGAAGCTTTTTCTACTATGGAACACGCCTGGACGAATGAGGGATTACACCGACATACTTATATAAGGTTAGAAACACATTTCTCTAGAACGCAGTGAATATTTAGGATTTGTACCTGTACTGTACCTGGCAACAACATCGTAAATACTTGCAAAATCCATAGAAATGACATTATAACTATGTTCATGAATTGTTAAATGATGAAAAATGTAAATATGTCTGTTTGTGTGTAAACTGTACTGCATTTTGGATGGAATGTTGCTTATTCATGACATCACAGAGGGATTGTGCTTTAGAGCTGCCGCCTGTGAATTTCAACTGTTATTTTTCTTCACAAACTTGACCGATGTAAAACTACGATAGATATTTACCACATTTTTTTGAAACTGGATTGAAGGGTTTAACATACATCTATACTGAGTTGGCAGGGGATTTCTTTTTCTAATGTCATGACAACAAAGAGTTTCAGTTCAGTCTTTGTTGAGCGTATCAACACGTTGGTCCAAAATAAAGTTTGTGCATTATGTTGTCACCAGTTGATCTTGTATTGATGATGTGAGAGAGTGACCACTGCACAAAGAGAGTGACTGCTTCACAAAGAGAGTGACCACTGCACAAAGAGAGTGACCACTGCACAAAGAGAGTGACCACTGCACAAAGAGAGTGACCACTGCACAAATGACCACTGCACAAAGAGAGTGACTGCTTCACAAAGAGAGTGACCACTGCACAAAGAGAGTGACCGCTGCACAAAGAGAGTGACCGCTGCACAGAGAGAGTGACCACTGCACAAATGACCACTGCACAAAGAGAGTGACCACTGCACAAAGAGAGTGACCACTGCACAACGAGAGTGACCACTGCACAACGAGAGTGACCGCTGCACAAAGAGAGTGACCGCTGCACAACGAGAGTGACCACTACACAAATGACCACTGCACAAAGAGAGTGACCACTGCACAAAGAGAGTGACCACTGCACAAATGACCACTGCACAAAGAGAGTGACTGCTTCACAAAGAGAGTGACCACTGCACAAAGAGAGTGACCGCTGCACAAAGAGAGTGACCGCTGCACAGAGAGAGTGACCACTGCACAAATGACCACTGCACAAAGAGAGTGACCACTGCACAAAGAGAGTGACCACTGCACAACGAGAGTGACCACTGCACAACGAGAGTGACCGCTGCACAAAGAGAGTGACCGCTGCACAACGAGAGTGACCACTACACAAATGACCACTGCACAAAGAGAGTGACCACTGCACAAAGAGAGTGACCACTGCACAAATGACCACTGCACAAAGAGAGTGACTGCTTCACAAAGAGAGTGACCACTGCACAAAGAGAGTGACCGCTGCACAAAGAGAGTGACCGCTGCACAGAGAGAGTGACCACTGCACAAATGACCACTGCACAAAGAGAGTGACCACTGCACAAAGAGAGTGACCACTGCACAACGAGAGTGACCACTGCACAACGAGAGTGACCGCTGCACAAAGAGAGTGACCGCTGCACAACGAGAGTGACCACTACACAAATGACCACTGCACAAAGAGAGTGACCGCTGCACAAAGAGAGTGACCGCTGCACAGAGAGAGTGACCACTGCACAAATGACCACTGCACAAAGAGAGTGACCACTGCACAACGAGAGTGACCACTGCACAACGAGAGTGACCGCTGCACAAAGAGAGTGACCGCTGCACAACGAGAGTGACCGCTGCACAGAGAGAGTGACCACTGCACAAATGACCACTGCACAAAGAGAGTGACCACTGCACAACGAGAGTGACCACTGCACAACGAGAGTGACCGCTGCACAAAGAGAGTGACCGCTGCACAAAGCCTTCTCCAGCTCGTCTCAAACTCACTGGGGTCAGATCTGTAGTTTCTGCTCGATGCCACTGATCTGACCCTTCTCAAACACACTGACATCTTCTCCATGACCACGGGATTCGTCTTTCACACGTTGTTTCAGAATTGAGAATCCGCTCGCTGCATGAGTCGGGTTTAAACAGCGTGTTGCAGCTGAAGGATCATCTCCTGCAGCTGTTCGAGGAGAAGAGTCCACTTCTGGTTTTGTTTTGTTGACATGCAGTGTATTTTAGAGTAAAAGGAAAGGTCTCAGCTTCTTTATTCAAAAACAATTTATTTAACAAAGTAAAAGAAACATTGAGATTGAAATTTATATATTTTTTTAGATTTTTCTGTCCTGAAGGCTTTATTTGACAGGGCAGTTGTCGTGTGAAATGGGGAGAGAGTAGGGACATTCGGCAAATGCTGGAGGGCAAGACAACAACCACACATGTGCAACACCCTTATCCACTGTGCCACTGGTCTTGACACAATCTACTGTGTTTGCTTTGGTGAATTATTGTAGGAGAATCATTCACATGTTTCTCCTACAATAATGAGCCAGACGTTTGTAGTGACCACTGCTACTGCAATGCATTCTGGTCAATTTATCATGGTGAGCGAGACCATCCAACTCACAAGAGTAAATGAGTCTGTGTGGGCTGAGAAGAGAGAGAAAGATGTATCGAGCGGTTTGAGAACGAGCAAAGATAAAGATCTTAGAGTCTTGGATCATTTGTGGTTCTTTTAGGTTCTAAAAGCTTAGTATTAGTTAACCCGACAATATGGTGTTAAATCACTGACCAGTGAGAGGAGTGGGACATCTGACCAGTGAGAGGAGTGGGACATCTGACCAGTGAGAGGAGTGGGACGTCTGACCAGTGAGAGGAGTGGGACATCTGACCAGTGAGAGGAGTGGGACGTCTGACCAGTGAGAGGAGTGGGACATCTGACCAGTGAGAGGTGTAGGACGTCTGACCAGTGAGAGGAGTGGGACATCTGACCAGTGAGAGGTGTAGGACATCTGACCAGTGAGAGGAGTGGGACGTCTGACCAGTGAGAGGTGTAGGACATCTGACCAGTGAGAGGAGTGGGACGTCTGACCAGTAAGAGGAGTGGGACATCTGACCAGTGAGAGGAGTGGGACGTCTGACCAGTGAGAGGAGTGGGACATCTGACCAGTGAGAGGAGTGGGACGTCTGACCAGTGAGAGGAGTGGGACATCTGACCAGTGAGAGGTGTAGGACGTCTGACCAGTGAGAGGAGTGGGACATCTGACCAGTGAGAGGTGTAGGACATCTGACCAGTGAGAGGAGTGGGACATCTGACCAGTGAGAGGTGTAGGACATCTGACCAGTGAGAGGAGTGGGACGTCTGACCAGTGAGAGGTGTAGGACATCTGACCAGTGAGAGGAGTGGGACGTCTGACCAGTAAGAGGAGTGGGACATCTGACCAGTGAGAGGTGTAGGACATCTGACCAGTAAGAGGAGTGGGACATCTGACCAGTGAGAGGAGTGGGACGTCTGACCAGTGAGAGGAGTGGGACATCTGACCAGTGAGAAGAGTGGGACATCTGACCAGTGAGAAGAGTGGGACATCTGACCAGTAAGAGGAGTGGGACATCTGACCAGTGAGAAGAGTGGGACATCTGACCAGTGAGAGGTGTAGGACATCTGACCAGTAAGAGGAGTGGGACATCTGACCAGTGAGAAGAGTGGGACATCTGACCAGTGAGAGGTGTAGGACATCTGACCAGTGAGAGGAGTGGGACGTCTGACCAGTGAGAGGAGTGTGACGTCTGACCAGTGAGAGGAGTGGGACGTCTGACCAGTGAGAGGAGTGGGACGTCTGACCAGTGAGAGGAGTGGGACATCTGACCAGTGAGAGGAGTGGGACATCTGACCAGTGAGAGGTGTAGGACGTCTGACCAGTAAGAGGAGTGGGACATCTGACCAGTGAGAGGAGTGGGACGTCTGACCAGTGAGAGGAGTGGGACATCTGACCAGTGAGAAGAGTGGGACATCTGACCAGTGAGAAGAGTGGGACATCTGACCAGTGAGAGGAGTGGGACATCTGACCAGTGAGAGGTGTAGGACATCTGACCAGTAAGAGGAGTGGGACATCTGACCAGTGAGAAGAGAGGGACATCTGACCAGTGAGAGGTGTAGGACATCTGACCAGTGAGAGGAGTGGGACGTCTGACCAGTGAGAGGAGTGGGACGTCTGACCAGTGAGAGGAGTGGGACGTCTGACCAGTGAGAGGAGTGGGACGTCTGACCAGTGAGAGGAGTGGGACGTCTGACCAGTGAGAGGAGTGGGACATCTGACCAGTGAGAGGTGTAGGACATCTGACCAGTGAGAGGTGTAGGACATCTGACCAGTGAGAGGAGTGGGACATCTGACCAGTGAGAGGAGTGGGACATCTGACCAGTGAGAGGAGTGGGACATCTGACCAGTGAGAGGTCTGACCAGTGGGAGGAGTTGGGTGGATTCGCTCGTCCTGGTTGGTTGTTGGATTACAATTAGTTTTTGTTCCATCCTCCAAACGTTTGCACAATAATGTAGCCTGTAAGTCTACGTCAGTCTGCCCCAGGGCAGGTGTGGCATGACTATTCTTAGTTTTACTTGAGTAATATTATTTTGAAAAACGATATTCTGTTTTGAGTTCAATCTTTGGCTGCTCTACCACCACTGAGTTTTCAATTTACACAATTATTTTATGAAACAAATTAAATCATTTGTAGAAAACATGTTTGATTAAAATATATATATAATCATTATAATAACTACAAACCAAACGATTCTCTGCACATCAAATCTGGTGAAAAACTCGTACTTTTATCCAGAGCTGACATTAGTGAATTGATCTTTCCTACATTTTTAGTCGATATTTACAAGTCACAAAGTGAATGAAGAGACCCTCATCCTCTGTTCTGACCCTCATCCTCTGTTCTGACCCTCATCCTTTGGTCTGACCCTCATCCTCTGTTCTGACCCTCATCCTCTGTTCTGACCCTCATCCTTTGGTCTGACCCTCATCCTCTGTTCTGACCCTCATCCTCTGTTCTGACCCTCATCCTCTGTTCTGACCCTCATCCTCTGTTCTGACCCTCATCCTTTGGTCTGACCTAAACATAAAAGCCCCTCATCATCAGCTCTCGTCTGAAACACTTTTACGTAACAGAAGTGTGAGTAATGCTGCTGCTCTGTGTGATGTTCACTTGGCCTGGCACAGCACCACACGCTGCAGGGCTCGGAGCAATTTTTAACAATAAAATAAAAACAATCAGAGATAAATTAGATGAAATTACCCCGGCTATTAGCCCTGAACTAGCCCAAGCTGTAAATCTAACGTCCCATATAAATCCACCTGTAAACCTAGAAAGGTTCACAGCTGCTGATCAAGCAGAGATAACTTCAGCCATTATGTCCTCTAAAAGCTCATCTTGTGTCCTAGACCCCATTCCAAGCAGACTCCTCAAAGACATTCTTCCCCTAATTATAGACCCTATTCTTAATATAATAAATACTTCACTCCAAAGTGGCTATGTTCCACAGTCCTTCAAACATGCAGTCATTAAACCTCTTCTGAAAAAGCCTAATCTAGATCCCGACCTATTGGTAAACTACAGACCTATTTCAAATCTTCCCTTCGTCTCTAAAATCCTTGAAAAAGTTGTAGTAAAACAGCTTTGTCGCCACCTGCAGGACAATAACTTAGTTGAAGTTTTCCAGTCAGGGTTCAGAGCCCACCACAGCACTGAAACTGCACTAGTTAAAGTCACAAATGATTTGTTATTAGCCGCTGACGATGGACTGGTCTCAATCCTGGTTCTGTTGGACCTCAGCGCAGCGTTTGACACCATCGACCACAACATTCTACTGCAGAGGTTAGAATGTGATGTAGGTGTTGGAGGAACAGCCCTCAGCTGGTTTAAATCCTATCTATCTGATAGGTTCCAATTTGTTAATGTAAACCAGAGCTCCTCACCAAGCTCTAAAGTAATTTACGGTGTGCCACAGGGTTCGGTACTCGGTCCAATTCTGTTTACTCTTTATATGCTACCATTAGGCAACATTATTAGAAAGCATGGCATTAACTTCCACTGCTATGCAGATGACACTCAGCTGTATTTATCAATGAAACCTGATCAGAGCGATCAAGTAGACAGACTTAGTGCTTGTGTGAAGGAGATAAAAACCTGGATGACACTAAACTACCTGCTTCTTAACCCTGAAAAAACCGAGGTCATTGTGCTTGGCCCTAAGCATCTACGAGACGCTCTATCTGAGCAGATAGTCACACTGGACAATGTCAGTGTAGCCTCCAGTTCTACTGTAAGAAACCTTGGAGTCTTATTTGACCAGGAGCTCTCATTTAAAGCTCATATAAATCAAGCTTGTAAAACAGCCTATTTCCATTTGCGCAACATCGCCAAAATCAGAAGAATCCTGCCTAAAAGTGATGCCGAAAAACTTATCCATGCATTTGTAACGACTAGATTAGACTACTGTAACTCCCTGCTTGCAGCGTGTCCTAAAAGCTCCATAAAAAGCTTTCAACTGGTTCAAAATGCAGCAGCAAGATTACTAACAGGAACAAAAAGAAGAGAGCACATTACGCCGGTGCTGAAGTCTCTTCACTGGCTCCCCGTCGAGTCTAGAATCAAATTCAAAATTCTACTCTTGACCTACAAAGCCATAAATGACATGGCCCCATCCTACCTCAAAGATGCTATAGAACCATATCATCCAAACAGAGCTCTTCGCTCTCAGAATGCTGGCCTTCTGGTGGTGCCAAGAGTCTCTAAAAGTACTGTAGGAGGTAGAGCGTTTAGCTACCAAGCTCCTGTGTTATGGAATCAGCTCCCGACCCATGTTAAATATGCTGACACAGTCTCTTCATTTAAGTCCAGGCTTAAAACGTTCCTCTTCGAAATCGCTTATGGTCAGAGTAGTTAGGAACAGAAAGATAAACCCACAGCTTCAGCTACGCTGCCCTAGGAGTAACTATGCTGGGGAAAGTATGGCAGCTTGAGCACTATCCTCTTCTTCTTCTGACTACTTATGCTATCAAACAATATTTATTTTTTGATTCCACTTGCAAACTGTTCACCGCCTTCTTTTCTTTCTCTCACTCCTGAGGACCTGTGGACCCAGATGCCCCTCCCCTGGTGAAGTGGTCCCTGCCCTGTGTGGACGGTCCCTCATCTGCCTGAAGAGTGGGTCCAGCTCGACTCAGACGGTCCCTCTTCTGCCTGAAGAGTGGGTCCAGCTCGCCTCCGACGGTCCCTCTTCTGCCTGAAGAGTGGCTCCAGTTCGCCTCAGTCGGTCCCTCATCTGCCTGAAGAGTGGGTCCAGCTCGCCTCCGACGGTCCCTCGTCTGCCTGAAGAGTGGGTCCAGCTCGCCTCCGACGGTCCCTCTTCTGCCTGAAGAGTGGGTCCAGCTCGACTCAGACGGTCCCTCTTCTGCCTGAAGAGTGGGTCCAGCTCGACTCAGACGGTCCCTCATCTGCCTGAAGAGTGGGTCCAGTTCGCCTCAGTCGGTCCCTCATCTGCCTGAAGAGTGGGTCCAGCTCCAGTCTCCTTGTGTCCGTCTGTCCGTCTGTGAGAGTCGGATCTCTCCTTCACTGGAACTCCTCCAGGTTTCTACGCTTTTTTCCCAAAGAGGTTTTTTTGTAGTTTTTCCTGGCCGAGAAGGAGAGTCTAAGGACAGAGGACCCTGGGACATCGTCCCTCGCCACCACAGACATTGTTGATTCATTTCTCCCTGTGGCCCTCAGAGGCAACTGTTGTTGTGATTTTGGGCCTTACAAAAATAAATTGATTTGATTTGAATGCACCATGGGAAAATTCTGCACGCCCGATGGGAAAGGACAGGTCAATGGATGCAGCGGGACAGAAGTACTGACCAGTCAATCCATTCCCTGCTCAGAGATGTGCTCATATTGATGGAGTTTTTATAATACGTTGTGATGTTTGGTGCCGCCCTGTGGTGGCAGCAGGTATTACTACTATTGAACCATTATCTTTGCAATAAAAGGAGTTTGTGTTTTTTGTTCGTGTCCCCAGATGAGCTCAAATATTCAAATCAAATAAAGATTTTGTTGATGACCGTGATGCAGATTTATTATTAGTTAAACGCAAAAATGATGGCCAAGTTGTTATAATTTGGTGTTTTAGTTCCCAAGATGATTATCCAGCCAGAGGAGCCGACGCAGGTCAAGACACGAACAAATGTAAATTATGTGGATGATGAACTTTAATAATACAAAATACTGAACAATACCATTGTACCATATTTGCACCTAAGATTACACCGTTTCATTTCTAAGCCTCTTCCTGTATTAGCTGGGCATAAATTAGACAAAGCATAACAATTTAGCCACATTAAATAAAGGGTTTTTGAACTAATGCATGAGTGCCTTTAGTATAGACAAAATATTCAATGTTCTAATTTGTCATATCTCAAAACAACCTTTGAACTATTATAAATGTCTTTTTATCTACATCCCTCACTTCATTTCATTTTAAACCGTAAATGTGTCCAAAAGTGGTTCAAAAAAGGTTGAATGTCCATTGCTAAAGGACGTTTGAGGAACTGATACTATAAAAGCCATTATTTTATACATATATTTTTAGTAAAGTGTCTTGCAAAAGGAAACTGTAGACTCTGCTCGTAGTGGAGATCAAACCGTCAACCTCTGTGACAGTGGGCAAACATCTCAAACTGCTCGTTCGTGACACTGAAGGAAGCGCTCAGGCAGTTGTTAGGTCGTTTTACTGTTGTTGCATTCACTTTGATACAAACATGGCATCGGAACGACACAAAACGCTCTCGTTCCATCACCCGAACTCCACAATGAACAAACAAGACGCTTTTCAGAGGCGCCGCAGTGAAGGAGGTGGTTTCACCGCTACATGGATTGGCACGATTACACATCATGGTCAACAGTGGATGAAGAATGTACAAGACAGGACAGTTATGCCAGAAAGCTATGCAAAAAATGTAGTTTTTTTGTTAAAAAGGACACATTATATATCATTTGTATTGATATGGGCCTTTAAACATGCACACGTGGCTTTCCAACAGTCAAGCGTTCCCTCGTTAGTATTTGACGTTAGCACTTCATCTACTGGCACCAGACGGAATTACAATGGGGAAATGAACAAAAACAAAATGCTAGCTTGACTTCGAAATGCTAACACAGGCGCGCCATCGCAACAAACGCACTTTGACACGTTTTAAGGACTTTAAAAACAGCGTATTTCTCCCTTTGACGTCACAGAACGGGCAAATGTGAGGCTCAACAGGAGAGGACCCCCCAGGACGACAGAAACGAGCGTGAACGAAGCTCTAGGAATGTTTTAGACGAGGGAACATGTACGAGCCAAAACCGGTTGCATAATATGTGTCCTTTCAGTACCTTTAAGAACACATTCCGGAGCCATAATTGTAGCATCAAACATGCACAGAATTTTTAGTAGCAGTTTTGCGCATTATCGAGGAATGGAACCTGGGTTAAACCGTGTGATTGGCCAGTAAGTGATCTGTTCTTCTGTATCTACCTCTGTATCTACCTGCGTTGCACCAATGAAATTTCCCCTTGTGGGACAATAAAGGAATATCTTATCTTATCTTATAACGTGAAGAAAACCTATTCGTCTTTGCTATAAGGAATTTATTCTGTGTTTTGAATTGTTTGTATAGCATTTAAGTGTGCATTATAGTGTTCAGATGAGAATAACGCGACGGTTTCGGTCACGTGACATCTTATTACAGACGCCGTTTTGAGGATGTCGATTGCTATAGCAACGGTACGCCATTTTTCACCACTCTGAAACCCATGGATAGGTTGCATCATAAAGCAGTCAACAGGACAATGCCTGGAATTGACTGTTAAAGGAATAATAGAGGATTTTGAGAATGCGCACTCGCACCCTCATCATTTTTGTACTGTAACTGAAGGAACCCGCTAAACACACACCGGCATGTCAACCACGCATGTGCAGCCAGGGAAACGTGCCGCTATGCTGGGGACGAGGCTGCAGGTGTGCAGTAGGTGCGTCCTATGATTGACATGTGAATGAACTACTCGGCTGTCCACTCAGAGACTCAAGATTTGGCGCCAAAAAATCCTCCATAATTCCTTTAAATTGACAAAAAGCATCTTGACTTCATGGTCAATGTTGCTGTCATTTTTAGCTCGACCAAAACACATTTTTAATCATCATTTTTGCTAATACCACAATCTAAATACAAAATGTGTTGTGTATGTGACAAGACTGAGAATACACTTCCCTTTAAGTGTAGACGTTTTACAAAGTTGCAGTTTGTGAATTTTCAATCCTAATTTCCCCCAACATGAAATTTGAATATTCTGACATTTCGAACAAAACAAAAGCGACAAGAACCAGACAAATATGTTTCCCGAAAACAAAACAAAAAACATAACATAAAAACCTAAAACTAGCACAATGTTTTAAGCTCAACTTCAGTGTTTACATCGGTTCTATGGCGTTTTGCAAGAGGAAGCAGAAGGCAGGGGAGTCTTGCTTAGAGCTAACAATGAGCTAGCTCGATGCTAACGCTAGATTAGCATCACGTTCCCACTTAAATTGACAAATGCAGGATTGTGCAAAAGTTCTAGTCTCGTTTACTCATTTTGGAAAGAATTAATTCCAGTTTAAAGCGTTTATTCTTGGGAGATTGAGTCATGGATATAGACAAATTAAAAAAATAAAAACAATATGATTTAGATACTGGTAATGACAATTTGTCTTTGAACAAGAAGCAGTTATAATTCCCAGTCCTTCATTTGGAATTATGAGAACATTTAAACTTTTTATGTTTTTATTCTGATGTTTTGTACATTTCAGGTGATATAGTAACCTGTGTCTGCAATACTAAAGCTTTTAAACTAAGGAAAAACTACTACACTGATTTTGATGCCTCAAGAGGAAAAAAGCACAATTTTTACGTAACAGATTTTAATTTTTCAAATCTATTATACGAGCTCTAATATTAAGTCAAAATCATTGTGAAACTATTCAAAAAAAGGTCAAATTTTGTTCTATTTATGCAATGTTGTCATTATCGATCGAAGTGCATCATTCATTTTTATACTAGTTTTAGTAACAAGTACCTTAAGGCAACGTGGACCACGGCAGTGTCTGTTACCACCGTGTGAAAGGGCAAAACTGTTGCATAAAAATTCCAGATACTTTTGGTTCAACGGTCCAAAACTTTTGCACAAACCCGTGTGGTCATGTGTTCCTCAGCCCCTCCAGTCCCACCGCAGCGCATCAACCTGCTCAGCCTGCTCAGCCTGCAAAGCCGACACACAGGCTTTGAAAATCAGTAAAGTATTGTTCCTTTCTGCGTCGATAGGTGATGTGCCAGTTTCGGCGCTGGCGATGCTTTCAGTCACTAAACACCACAGCTACGCGGCGTCCGTCTGGGTCGGGAGCAACCGGGACAGTCCTGGTGGGGCGTAGCTGTAGGTCCACACAGTGTCCAGTAGGGGGCATCACGCCGTGCAGCATCGGTTCTGGAAAAGCTGCTCCACCACAGAGGAGTCTGCCAGTGTAGAGATGTCTCCTAGTTCCCGCTCGCCGCACGCGATTTTCCTCAGCACGCGGCGCATGATCTTCCCTGAAACACCAGCAAAATGAACTTTGTAGAGTTACAACTGGAGCACGGGAAAGAGCCTATGACGGGTTCATGAAACTATAACGGAGAGAAGATATTTAAAAATAACTTTTAAAAATCTATCCCAGAATAGCAAATACTTTAGGTGTATTATTGTACTTCCTGTTTGTAATCGATGACATCACACTAGGAAATTAGCTCGCCACCACTGGGCCAAAAGCATCAACTGTCAATTTAAAAACTGTTTTTTGACTCAAGTAAATATATTACAGCAACTTTAATTTGTTGAATTATTTTTTAAGGGTGAAAATTCTGCAGAAACTTGTCTTGAGTGTCTCTAGTATATGATGTCACTTCCTGTCATTTTTTAACAGATTTTTCAGCCTTTTCTCCAATCTCCATCCATCCATCCATTTTCTACCGCTTGTTCCCTTTCGGGGTCGCGGGTGACTGGAGCCTGACTTCGGGCCTTAGGCGGGGTACACCCTGGACAGTGGCCAACTTGTCGCAGGGCCAACACAGAGACACAGACATTACAGACAGTTCACGCTCACATTCATTCACTAGGGCCAATTTAGAGTCACCAATTTTGCCTAACACATGCATGTCTTTGGATGGTGGGAGGAAGCCGGAGAACCCGGAGAGAACCCACGGTAACACGGGGAGAACATGCAGACTCCACCCAGAGAGATCATGTGATGTTGGTCTGGTCCGGGAATCGAACCCCACGATCTCCTTCTTGGGAGGCAAGAGCGCTAACCGCCTTTAACCGTGCACCCCTTTTCTCCAATCTATAATTTCCATTTATGACAGGTATAAATACATCAAATAAAGTCAAAATTAGAAAATCATAACTTAGACAAAGGTCAAATCTAAGGGAAAAGCCATAAGTTCTGAAGGTTTACGTTGTGCTTTCTATTAAAATATCATTTGGAAATAGATTTAGGTTGAAAAGTGCAGTTGTAAGTCTGAAATAACGCTGGCACAAGTATCTCATTTTGCTCTGCAGGGGGAAAATGGACCGTTCACACTAGTGATGTCCCTTTAGGCCCCGATTCTGAGTCATCTGAGTATGTGCAGATACAGAGTCCCGATCCGATACTTTCACATCACATTTTTAAAAACAGAAACAGGTTGTCCCCAGTTTTTATTTTATTTCTTAACACTTTAACAGTGCACCTTTCTTTGAGGTACCTTGAAGAAGAAATAATAGTGCAAATTTTGAATTAAATAAAAATAGCAGCTCAACTTAAAATACTCAGCAGCAGTAACCAAATAAGCAAAGTGCGTATTAAATGAAAGTGAACAGTGTCATAAAGTAAGACATAATGTGCTTTTCAGAGCTGCACTCTTAATACTCTTCTGGCTTAAATAATAAAATGTATGTTTTTCCTGATGAACTCTGAATGTCGAGCTAAGTCAGGGGCGAGTGTTCTGATCCTCGCGGTCGCCACGGTGACCATCACGCCGCTCAGCCCGCACTCCGCTCCCCCGCGTCTGTGCTCCGGTGATGACGCCCTCGCCCAAACCGCACGTCGCAAAATTACATCAACCCGTTGCTTGTCGATGCCACAGTTATTGAGCATTTTTCCTTCATCTGTGTGAAGCGCTAAAGTTTACTGCCGTAAAGTGTGGGCTTTATGGCAGTAAAATGTCACGATCCATTCATGCGTTATACGGAGGTGACAGACTAATCATAAGCTTCACATGTATAGCGCTGATCAAACTAATAAGAGTAAAATGTATATCTGATCAGTGATCGGGAAGTGACGTCCGCTTTCGATCGATCGGGACATCTCTAGTGTTCATACCACTGCACTGGACAAATGCAACACTTTACGTACCAGATCTAGTCTTTGGGAGCCCCGGTGCGTTCTGGATGTAGTCTGGTGTTGCTATGGCGCCGATCTTTTCCCTCACTGTGAGCAGAAACACTCGTTTAGACCACGCACACAGTTATTCTCCTGCAGCGGCGTCCTGTACCTAAGTTCCTGAGCTCGCTCTCCAGTCCGCCGCTGAAGCTCACGCCCTCGCTCAGGGTGACGAAGCAGTACAGACTCTCCCCTTTGACTGGGTGAGGGCGTCCCACCACCGCCGCCTCTGCTACACACTCGTGCTCCACCAGGGCCGACTCCACCTCCGCCGTGCTCAACAAGTGCCCTACGAGAAGAGACTTAGGTTTAGTACGGACAAAGGAGGAAGATATGAACTGATATTGAAACACAAAGAATTCTCTCATGTTGATGTTTCTGTGCTTTAACTGACAATGTGTGTATTTGTATAATATGACTCTGTAACACCAGTTATTCCATCTGATCTTACACAGACCTGCTCCGGGACAACGGCTGTAGTACATATGTCGCAAAAGCAAACCATTCAGAATCAGAAAAGATTCATTGCTATTGTCAATGAACAGGATTCACAAACAAAGGAACTTGTCTTGGTGAAACATAAAACGGTGAACAATGATAAAACGACCTATATCTATTCACACATTCATGGTTCACTCTGATGGAATTAAACGCACAATTTACTCCACTATTATTATTAAAATTAGTATTAGAAGATCCAAAAAGACTAATATTGTTCCATATTTTGAAATGGAAAAACAATGCTTGTCCATGTACCACATTCCCTGAAGTGCACAGTACATTCCCCTTTCTTTCTATTAGAATTACTATTGTACCGAGTAGTTTCTTACTGCATTGTATTTGTGCCCTTACCAGATACATTCAGCATGTCGTCGATCCGCCCTGTGATCCAGTAGTAACCGTCTTTATCTCTTTTGCAGCCTGAAGTACAAAGATTTCATATATATTTTCATTAGTTTTATACTATACACTTGTTTAATTCAATGTTTAAGTGCAGCTCTCTGCTTCATACCGTCTCCTGTGACGTAGTATCCAGGAAACTTCTTAAAATATGTGGTTTCAAACCTCATCTGGTTCCCATACACCGTCCTCATGATGCCGGGCCACGGCTGCTTGAAAACCTAAACCACAGAAGAGGAAAAAAGACCTGCGCGTGATGAAAACATGTAAGTACAAGTAAAAGGTGTTTGTATGAGTAATGTTCCTGACCAGGTATCCTTCACTCGGGCCCTCCAGCTCCTCCCCGGACTCATTCAAGATGGCAGGCAAAACACCAAAGAACGGAAATGTCTTTGGGGAAAAACAAGCCACAAACACACACGGGTAAATGGAGAGAATCCATATTGATTGAATCATTTGTCATCATTTTACTCACTGCTGATCCAGGTTTCATTGGTGTAGCTGCAGGAAGCGGTGTCAGAACATGTCCTCCCTAAAAACATATTCTTTAGATTTATTATGGCTTATTGCCAATGCATTAATTCAAACCTTTACAAGTGCAAATTAAAAATAAATCACAATCACTTTGAACAGTCTCTGCACACTGATGGAGGTGCAGTTCACTCCTATTCCACCAGAGGGCAGCATATATATACACACACACATCGATATACAGTATCTATAGCAGTGTAGTAACTAATGTCCCCGACATTTGGTGAAATGTTTTAATAACATTGGTGTTCATAAAGTTTCACAAACATATAGTTCTCAGCTGAGAAGCCCCAAGTGTTGAACTTTGTATAAAATGTTGTTTTTTTTAAGTTTATAAGAAAAAATGAAATTTTACTTCCAGAACCTTGAAGAGTGCAGTCATCATGTATGTTAGTAATATCCATATATATTGAAAACATACAACCATCATTTTAATGAATTTTCCAAAAAGAAAAATGTATCCAATCAGAAATCAGAATGAGCAGCTCACTTTGGGTTGCCAGATCCTACATGTAAAACACAAATTGGCTCTGTATAATATGACGTGTCCTCAGTATAAGTGTGGCTGATGTGTCTTATTTAACCAGTGGAGCTCATGTTACAGCTGTAACTCTTCAGAAAGTGTAACTTCTCTTAAATATCAAAGTCACTCACAGTTTCCGTTTGCCAGAAAGTGTCGACGATGGGGCACCTCTTCTCTCCGACCACGCTGTAGTACCACTGCCAGGCCTCCGGGTTGATGGGCTCGCCCACTGTCCCCAGCACCTTCAGGGAGTCACGCTTGTGTCTGCAGCAAAACACAAGAGAAAAATGTCACAAACACTAAAATATGTCAAATTACAAGATCCCCTAAAGAGCACAAGCAAATGTGCAGGTTTTCTCATTTGGCCTGGGTTTGTGGCTCGAAGCTAAAACTGCGACTCACTTTTTGACAGGTTCGCTGCCGTACTTCATGAGCAGCCTGATGGCGGTGGGCGCGGTGTAGAACTTGGTCACGCGGTACTTGTCCACGATCTCCCACATCCGCCCCACGTCAGGGTAAGTGGGCAGCCCCTCAAACTGGGGAAATGACAATAGAAAATCAGGCCAATGATGACATGACTGAGCGATTCGGCAGATTTATCTCCTCAGCATGAGCTCATGTCTGAAGGTGAAAGGTGGCAGAGGTCACAATGACTCAGGTGAGATCGATCGTTCCCATTTCCTTCAAGAGAAAACATCCATCTTAAGCTCTTTGGATCACAAACTTGAATGGCCTTTTATCAAGTTCAGACGATATATTCCTCCTTGGCAATAGTTCGCAGACTGCCAGACTCTAATTCAAAGTGATTGAATATTTAACCCTGTAAGTCTTCCGTGCATGTTATTGCCTTAAAATTCCACAGTATGGCATTAAACCGACCCATCTCTATGGACATGAACAGGTCAGCAGGAAAACAAAACAAATAAAAAATGGTTTGCAGAGGTCATTACATGTATTCCTCACTAACCAAATGCTTTAACAATATACATTTCCTGTACTTTATTGCAAAAATGAACGTGATACTGTGGAACTTTCAAGGCAAACGAATACCATATCTACGGGAGATGAGCAGGTAGAGCGTTCACCAGAAAAGTTGCATTTAGTGTTTTTTCCTCGATGTTGCTGGCCCTAAAAAAGGATAGCGCCCATGTCCAGATCACTGCTCATGTGGACTTTCAGCAGATACACACACCTTCCCAAAACACGACATACTCAAGAGCACGTTTAAAGCTCAATAACAACACAAAGCATGAATGATGCGTGTCCTTTAACTTGGATTCCACGTGCAGTACTGACCAGGACGCTGGTGGCCCCGTTGGCCAGGGGTCCGTACGTGATGTAGGAGTGTCCGGTGATCCAGCCGATGTCCGCCGTGCACCAGTACACGTCGTCGGGCTGATAGTCGAACACCAGTCTGAAGGTGGTGGCGGTGTAGAGCATGTAGCCGCTCACGGTGTGGAGGACGCCCTGGACACGACACACAGAGTAACTCATCTCCTCTACACACATAAACCTCCTCTTTGCTCTTCCTCTAGGCCTTCTTCTCCCTCTGTGTCGGCCTGAGATCACTACTGTGGGTCCATACATTTGTGCGTGATGTTTGTTTGTATGAAATAGAGCTTTCACAGAGCAAAGGCGGTGAAGCCACATCTGCCGTGGCCATGGCTCGTTGTGCATAACGCTAGGGCCCAAGCGCCGGCACCTGAGCCCCTCAGTCCTCAGTCCTCAGGAGCAGAGCGGGACCCTCGCTCCCCGTGCGTCAGGCACTCGCAGTGCAAAGGGCCCGGGCTGATTGGGATGTTCTTCTGAGTCGTCTCCTCCACAGCTTATACTCCCTCAAATCAACATTTGAAAGAGCAATACATTATGTACATTTAGTTTAACACCAATATTGTGTTATTATTTATTCATTAGGCAGGGAAAGTGCACTTTAACAAGGCACATTTCCATCTGTTACATTGTCTCCCTAAATTGTATCTTTTAGAATTAATGGTGGTGGAGCCATTTGGACAGCCCTTCATATGTGCACCTCCGGCCCCTTTGGGGCGCTGTTGGGTGTGGAAACCCCAGGTATAAAGAGGGCAGGAATGTGGTTCCATGTCTTATTGTATTGTAGGTGAGCCAAAGGAATACATTTTATTTCACTTCACTATTTTTTGATGCTTTGGAAGACGTGCTTAAAGACTTCTGTACATCTTCAACCAGTAGTGGCTGTTTGGGCAAACATTTTTTGAAGATATCAGTTTAAAAAGGGGCAGATTTGAAATTCCAGACAAAGCAATAATATGTTAATGAAACTAGCACGGCTCTTCATCAGAAAAAGTTTAACCGCGACGTCGCCGCGTGTCCCTGTGTTTTCTAAACGTTTAACAGTACGTTATGATCAGGATATCGAGCACGAGCGCTGCGTGAAAGGGTGAAGCGCAGCACCTTTGGTTTCCCGGTGGAGCCGCTGGTGTAGAGAATAAACAGGGGGTCTTCAGAGTCGCACCACTCGGGCTCGCACTGGTCAGACGCGCCCTTCACCAGCGTGTGCCAGCACTGGTCCACCTCTGGGTTCCACGGAACCTACAGGAAACACACACAAGACCGAAGTCACAAGTGTCCTCTGCGGAAAACCCCTGGCAGGGGGAAAACAACAACAACAAACAAATCTAGCCTCTAAAACACTGAGTGAAAGAAAGTTAGTGACAAACATGCCTCCAAACCAGCTGGAAAAGAGTGAGAGCAGACGGAGACAAAATAGTGTTAGTGAAAAGTGAATACTGTATACATATTAAAAAGTAAAGTGACATATTCAGGCTGGACCCTGCTCAAATGTCAAGTTTAACTCTGAAACGAATGATTGTATCCACACAGTAGCTGTTTTCACTACTTTAGGCCATCTCATTTGTTACTTTTACATCACAAAATATTCTCAGAAACAAACAAAAACAGACAGACATTTGCTTTTCACACAGCAGAGGGCGCACAGACACCCTCTAGAGCACCTAGAACTGACACGGTTATTTGAGAAGAGAGCAAACGGTGTATGATAAAGTTAGGTTATATCAGAGTAAAAAAAGAAAGAATCGGGGGTCAATGTTGAATGACACTAGGGGCCGGTTTGTTCTGTTGAGGCTTTTGTGGAGTCGTTTTCATATGTATTTGAGCAGTTTGTGTTATTGATGATGTAAAGTTGAAGGAAAGATCATCCACGTACAAAGCACATCACAGGGTCAAAGTTCCACAGTTTTTCAAAATTCTGCTCAAAAATCGACCTCGGCACGACATTGTGTTTTCCTGGCGTGTGCGTAAATGTCGTGTTGCTCAGAACAGGAACAAATATCAGTGCAGAGAGTTGCAAACGGCCCCCGTTTCTTTCGTTTTTCAGAGGAGGCGGAGTCACACACAAAACTTGTACAAAAAATGAATTAAAAAACCACAGCGGGTTCGTGAGGAGTGCGTTGTTGAACTGGGACACAGCCACAAGACAAAAGAGAAAAGGTTAATGTAACTACTACTACTACTACTACTGCTACTACTACTACTACTACTAGTATTAAAGAAACATTTAGTCCATAGATTTCAGACAGAGTTAAAATCATGAGTATGATTCTGGAGATCGTATCCACGCCTTCCCATTTTCCTTTGTCTAAATTTAGTGTTATACAACGCTTGGTTCGATTAAACGATCCGTAAAAAAGTACAATTTCTGAAAGGCTGTCTGTCAATCAATCAAAATGAATCGAAATGAAGTAGTTTAAAGCGGTGTGAATCTGTTTAAAAAACAACTCAACAAGCCAAACCCCTAATCTTTTTGTTGTTGTTTTTCCCTCTCATCAGACTGTCTGAAATCTGAGGAATAAAACGCTGCAATTTCTGTAAAATGAACCACTTGACGTGAATAAGCGACAGTGCATTTATTTGGACACGTGTGTTGTGACGTGAGGGAACAACATGCACAAAAGCGTGCGCCGTAACGTGTCAGTTCATTTTACGAGAGCGGCAGCAGCAGCGTGGAATACCTGGGGGACCGGCCGCCTTTTCTTTACTCTGCCTGTCAGATTGTCCTGTTGCCACGGGAACAAGGAGGAGGAGCACAGGTTCATGAGGGGAGAAAGGTTACTCGAAACATAAAAAATGAATAAATCGCAACATAAAAAGAGAGTTTCTGGGCATCTTTAAGCCAGGCAAAAAGCAAAAAAATTATGGTTTACAAAAAGGAAGAGGACAAAATAACTGGAGACACGTCTGGGTAAGAGATGTGGTCAAATACAGTCGTCCGTTAATGGCAATTGCAATTTCGCTAATGCCTGACAGAAAAATGGAAAAATAGGACAGAAAAGTGTGTAAAAAATAATGTTCATATGAAGTTTTTCATGAGCATTATTTTCTTAAGACTCAAAGAAGATGCTTTTATCACCTTGGCATTTGTCGTCTTATGTTTTAGAACTCAAAATGATACATAAATATTCCTTAAATCAGGCGTTTTTTGCATCAGGATTTGAATTAGTGAAGTCTGCAAGAAGCTGCATTAGAAAACAGCCAATTGCGTAAAGCCCTCTGCAGCCAGTAGATGGAGCCAAAGCTCAGTGACTCTGGTGTCTCCCAAGGCTGTGGCAAAGTTATGTTTTTTGTATTTTCTAAAACATAAAATGCCAAAAGAAAAGGGTACTCAAGAGCATGTTTAAAGACTAATAACAAAACAAATAGTGCATAATATTTGTCCTTTAAGTCTTGGTTTGAACTGCATAATTTTTCTTTAATTTTGAACCCCACTGCATTTAAAAAAATAAAAAAAATAACTGGAACACTGAAAAGCCAGTGGAACCGGTCAGCTCCCGTCATGCCCTCCTTTACCTGCAGGTCTGGGCACGAGCGCTTGGCGGGCGGAGACTGCGAGCCCTCCTCTGCTCCCTTGGACAGGTGCTTGAGCACGATGCACCGCGACACCGCGAACCCTCTGGAGACGGGCAGAGGACACAAGACGGCACAGACTTTAGAACCGGACAATCCAATCACATTTATTTCATTTGAAAACTTCCAGCGCCGTACTTGTCCTTGCATTTCTGAAGCGCGTCGTCGGCCAGCAGCTTCAGGTTGATCAGTTTATCTCCCCTGTAGAAGCCATCTGGACAAACGAGAGGACAGAGAGCAGCGATATGAAGCAGACGGGACGGAGAGATATGCCCGTTATTCAATTTGTGCCAAGAATAGGAATGGGGAAGTGGATGGCTTGTCCTTAGTTGGCAGCGATACGAGAGAAATAATTTAATTTACTTAGTTTTGGATGTTGTCGTTTGATTCCTTGTGTCAATTAAAAGGTTTGTTTATTTACGAGGAATCATATTTTGTGTACAAAGCAAAAATCTTAGAGAGACATGCTTCAAGTCGTCTCATTGTTACTCTTTTGCGGTTAGTTTTAGGATATAGAATATGATATAACTTCATACTTTATATCACAATGAGAGCTGAAACATTAATTCATCTCAACTGATCAAATATAGAATAAGCATCAACTAATTTACTAAAGCACTTTCTGAACTATATACAGATTCCAAAGCATGTTGTGTGCTATGAAAGAACTTATATGACTCAGAATGAACAGTTAATGCCCCAAAATGGCAAGAAATGTTAAAAAAAATAAAAATAAAAATTTTATTTAAAAAAGAAAATTGTTCTCATGCAGAATTTTTTTTGCTTAACCTCGACCAAATTTACCAAAAAACTGTCAGGTTTTTGCAATCTAAACAATTACTAATCAATTACACATAAAAATATCAGATTACAAAAACGTTAGTAGTTACACTAAATAAAACCATGAATAATTGCCTTTGCATATAAAACCACCACGTGTAAATTAGATCTGAGCGCTGCAGAGCGACTGTTTGATAGATTACTACAAGTCTCTGACTAACAAAAACACAAACCACAAACAGGATTAACAGGTTTACAGACACAGAGCCTAATCCACCTAATAGGACTTTAATAAGAGCACAATTCTGCACTGCGTCTGAACACACATCCCGTCTGGCACAGCGATACACTCATGTAGTAGACTAGAACTTACATTTAGATTCAGTATTTGGTCCTAAAAACAAAAGTTGAATGAATAATATAATAAAAGAATGTTTTCCTCACCTGCTGTGATGAGCAGCGAGCACTCAGAGTCCATGATCCTTTCACAGAGAGACTCGGCAGAAAAACCAGCAAACTAAAGTGAAAAGCAAACAAAGACAACCATTTGAATCGCTCTGGGTTAGCTATCAAAACCGAGCAGAGAGTGTGGAAAACGGGCCGAAGGGCGTCAAACGTGCGGAAAACGGTGCAAACGAGCGGCACGCGGACTTGGATTTGCACCTCTGAACACGAGGTCGAGGACGGGAAAAACAGGAAACTAAACCAATAATTTATACAGAGAGCAAACAAACAAATAAACAAACTACTGACGGTGCAAACACATCAGTGGAAGTGTTTACAATCTGATCATTATCCAATTTCTGGAGTTATCAGTCATTACGTAAACTGCAAATCACGATCGGAAAGAAGAATATCACTTATCAATCTGACTTTGTACTCTGAGTTACTTCAAAATATATACTGTACGTCCAAATACTCTAAACGTCCAGCTGGCGTTTTTCAATGATCGGTTTTGCTCTGGCGCGACAATCGGATCAGATTTTCCTCGGCCCGTGTAGATGCAGTACTGCCATCTCACCACTATGGAGTGCACCGCTCCTATTCGCGCGCACGCCAACATGGCCACCACCAGCTCCACCACCATGGGCATGTAGATGGACACGCGGTCGCCCTTCTTCACCCCTGGAACCACAAACGGGGACATTCATTCAGTCGTTTCATACTAAATCGCGATGATAAAAGTAGAGGATATTAAAATACAGTAGTATCTTTTGTGGACCTTGCGTTTTGAGGACGTTGGCGAACTGACAGACTTTCTGCAGCAGCTCTCTGTAGGTGATGGTCAAAGCATCGCCGGGTTCGTTGCCTTCCCTGAAAAACACAAACATGCCTAGTAAAGTACAAGTACACGAGGAGAAAGTACACATTTCCAAATATTACAAAACAAGACATGTCTTCTGAACCTCGAGCGCTGTGAATGGTTAGGATTGGCGGGTGAAATCGTCTCCCGTCAAGTCGATCTTTAATAAATTTAAATCCTCGGTGACCATGTCACCAGAGGAGGCAGAGGCAGAGGTAAAGCAAAAACAAAAACAATATTGCAGGTGAAAAAATAATAAGCGCTAATGTTTGGGTCACAACTGAAATGTGAATACCGTATTTTCCGGACTATAAGTCGCAACTTTTTTCATAGTGTTGGTGCAACTTATACTTAAATTCATACTTATATATACTCCGGAGCAACTTATACATGATATTTGTTATTTTCACACTTGCAACCACATTTACTGCTCCAGTGCGAATTATGTTTTTTCTTCTCCATCATGCATTTTTTTGGCTGGTGCGACTTATAGTCCGGAAAACACGGTACCTGTATTTACATGTAAAATAAAAAAGGTAAAGCGCTGGGAAGTTACACCTTAAACTAATCTGCACAATTTATTTACTGTAAACAATGTTAAAATCTTATCTTGAGTCTCGTCTCCTGGGAATTGTCTCTATATTAGTTTGTGGTTTACGTTTTAAAAGCCACTGTAGATTGAAAATATTAAATTTCAGATTAAACAGAACAGAATTTACACATTTTGTATTTGATTTAGTAATAATTGCAATAAAATTCCACCAGAGTGTCATACAATACAGTCAATAGTGTATTTTAATAAGACGTGTATTTCTTATGTATTTTGTTCTTTACAGTGACTCAAGCAAATTACACAAGATGATGCAACTTGTACTCTCCATTTTTCATCATCACCGCTTGAGGAACTTACAAAAGCCACGTTCAGAGTGAGTAACACCCTTTGTCGGGACATTATTAACGGTCATTTGAGAACAATGGTCAGAGGGATATGAGCTCTGACACGTCCGCTTCTTCAGAGCGTTCACTAAAGCGCTGGTCTAAGTGAGCATCGCCGCCACTGTCACAAAGTATTACAGACCGGACTGGAAATCACTGCTGACAAGAGGCAAAGAGCCGGGGGCGTGGTCAGACCGGCAGGGGGCGTGGTCAGACCGGCAGGGGGCATGGTCAGAGCAGCAGGGGGCGCGCTAAGACAGGCAGGGAGCGCAGGGACGTCCATTTTATTAATAAATCTTAGGGGAAAAAAAGGGAATATTATCATTGAATCAGGCCGGGAAGCATTTGACAATAGTCCGCCATTACAGTTTACTGCTTACAAGTGAAAATGTGCATGCTGCGCGCTGATTGGTCGACGAAATGTGTGTGCTTGGCTCTGATTGGCTGCCGAGCTGTGGTCCGGAGAATGTCGCAGCTACTCGTTTTTTCGCCTAGTCGGCCCCTGTACCCCGGACAAAGTTATATGGACGGGGTTTTCAAAGTCCTATCTAAAAGCTTGGCACGGGGCATGCTTAGACCTAACCAGTAATTAACATATTAGAGAGGTTTAATTACCAAAACAGAGCAAAAATTAAAAATGTATAAAACAGTGTGAAAATAGTTTCTTCTAGCTGGGTTACAGGATAGAACAAGCCTTGATGCATTTATAAGGGCGAGTAAACCGAGCCATGAAAACCGATTACATAACAGTCCGAATCTACCAAACTAAACGGACAAGGAATTACAATATTGTTCAATTAGAAGCTTTGCAATTGGATATAAACTTTGGCATTCTCTCAAATATCATCTAATATTTTCACAGATTTTGGCAGCAGCTCCAATGAAACAATACAAATTAATTTACTTGCATTGCCCAACTGCTTGACACATGGATAGGCCCCGCCCTCCACGCTTCAGCAGCGAGAACGACTTATTGCACAACATTTGAGAGTTCGTGCTTGAATCCAGTGAGCAGCTCGTGCTTGAGTGCCTTCATTGTTGCCGTGTGGTTTCTGTGCCGTGGGAGGGCAGCCTGCATAGCTCTGAGGACTCTTATCTGCTCCAAGTCACATTCAGACTGACCATATGAGAAATGTACAAGTGTTACAGATAAGGAAGTAGGACAATCAGAGTTAAAATGACTTTATCTCAAGGCCCTGTACCTGGCTGGATTTCTCAAAACTAGAAGCACCGAAAGAAAAGGAATAAATGCAGTCTTCTGCAGCTAAAACCATGTGGGAAATGCAGGTGGCATCAAACTGGCATCTGTACATCTAGAATGCACATGGGAACTGGATGTGTTGTACTCCAACCCTTTATGTTATCACTTTAAATGTCTAAATAATGTTTCTCTCCAAACTTTAGCTCAATCGTCTTCTATAAAGTTCAACTTAGAATGAAGTTGTGTGTTGTTATATATGTTAAGTTAATGAAATTATACATATAATATATGTATGATTTGATTCAAATGTGATAAAAAAAAAAGTATCATGTATATTATGTATAACATAAGTTGAAGAAAGTGAGGGTCAGGGTGACCTCATGTTATCAGGCTCAGGTTAGGTCCACAGTCGGGCCTGAGGCCTTCAAGCCAGACGACCTGCCAGAGCCACTGAGACAAAACATGTGACAACTGCACTTAACACCCAACACTGAAGCCAGAGACGCTACACAACTGCCCCACGTGTGAGAGTTAGAACATCACACGATGTGGGGCCGCGGCGACTGACTGGCCCAAATACAGAGTCCTGAGGCCCAAATACAGAGTCCACCATTGGGATGGTGATGTCATATATTGTCTGTAAGGCTTTGTTGTTCTCAGTCCAGAACTTGTGAACAGGACAAACACATGAGGGTGATTTGCCTCCTGGATGTCTATTGGCAAATCTTATTTTAAGAAAGTCAAAATCAAATCCACATAAATACTACGTAATCAAACCATCTTTTAACCCCTTTCTATTTCAGATTGAAATTCACTTATATCTTATTTTACCATTATTATTAGTATTATTTGGTCTTACGCTGTTTAGTTTCTTATTTCATAAGAGTTCTTCTATTAAGAGTGTTTTTTAAACTTCCTATAAGTTATCTGTCCTTTTCCTCTGTATCTACTGCGTTGCAGCAACGAAATTTCCCCATGTGTGGACAATAAAGGATTATCTTATCTCATCTTGAATTAGATCCTTATGGCAAACGTTGTCTTTTTAGGCCACTTTACTGCATTAGTTTAGTGTCAGTCTTCTCTCAAACGATAACAACGAGCACTCTGACCCGGAGCAGAATCCGACCCAACCCGGAGCAGATCCCGACCCGGAGCAGAACCTGACCCGGAGCAGAACCCGACCCGGAGCAGAACCCGACCCGGAGCAGAACCTGACCCAGCCTTTCATTTCCTTCATAAACCCCGTCTGCTGCTACAGAGTGTGGTGGTCAGGGTAGACGGGTCAGAAAGCCCACACATAGTGATAAGGGCACATGAAGGCTAAAGCTAATAATACACTACAGTGGGTGCCGCTCCAACACTGGTCTCACATGTCCATCTGACCCGAGCCCGTCAGCACCAAAAAGACAAGTCACGACAGACTCTAATATCGAGGTTAGAACTCTAGCCTCTGTAGGTCAAATACGACCCATCATATTTAGACTTTTCAGACGTCCCTGAAATCTAAAGAACTACTCGCATTATACAGCACATTCATAGCATGGAAAAAGTACGTTCAGAATTTTTTTTTTTATTGACAAATTTCTTTGAGTTTCGTGTGCCTTGATTTTCTCTTTTTTATTTGCTTTATTATTTGCTGGATATCTACTGTTTTTATTCTATGCTGTTTCTCTTGTCTAGTTTTTTGCATTCTGTTTGTTTATATGTAAAAAAATATATATATATAAAAATATGACGAATACAAAAAAAAGAAATCTAAAAGAACTGTCATTTGTGAGGTGAACTTGCATTTATAAACTTAAAAATAAATTAGGTGACCAAAGAGTAAATAGAAAATATTAATTGCAGCTAGACAAATATCGATACCAAAAAAAATCCCAAAAAATTAGCCTATACATAGAATTACAACAAAGACATAAGTGCAGGTGTCAGTTTTATTTTTAATATTAAATGATGCTTTTATCTAAACAGCATTTTGAACAATTGCTTTCAGAGTCCACTTCCTCATTGATATTTCCCTTTGATAGAATCTCGCCGCAGAAAAGCCTCATATCCTTAAGTGCTTTGCTGCGTGTCTGTCCCAACTCGCCATCAGCCAGTGATGTAACGGCAAGAGCGAGACACGGCGCTAACGAGCTAGGAGGACGAAGACGAGCGACCTGGGATGATTAGGTTAGAAAACGCTGAGGGCTTCTGAGGATAAATGCTGGCAGATCAGACGATGGAGATGGACCCACAAACGCTCATGTCGACATCATTCTGCTCACAATAATAAGAACCAAAGAGTTATGAATCGGGATAGTTTAAATAGGTAAATGAAAGTCAGTCTGTGCTTCAAAAATGTAAACCTTAATGTAAAGTGCTCTGTATATCTGGCCGTTTATGTCACGTTACTGTTTTTTTTAAATCATAAATTCTATAAAGCTGGTCACATACAAACTAGAAGAATGGTAATCTTGGATCTTGACAACGAAAGACATTTAAAGTGCCCATGACAGGTTTTTACAATTGACTAACTTTAACTTTATACCTGTTGTACATATAATTTATAGTTTTACAAAAATCGAGTAGGTATTTTTGGGGAAAATGTCGAAAACCTGGTAGAAAATGACAGGAAGTGACATCACACAAGCGACACCCACTCCAGTCAAAGTTTGTGCATAATTTACACTAAAGAAAACCACATTTTTTGACTCTCTAAACGTTAATTCAACAAAATAAAGTCGTTCTCATATTTCTACAAACAAAAAAATTGTGGCATTTGCTGGGTAATTTCATCGTTGTGATGTCATCAACTACAAGTGAAATTATAAACCTAAAAAAAATGTGCTATTCTGTGAAAACGTTTTTATATTTTTTTTTAATCAAAATTCTAAATATATTTATCTTAACTGCATTTTAGTTCAATGATTTGTCCAACCTGCCAGAGGCACTTTAAGGATTTCAACGTTTGGATTAAACTCTTTAATTGGAATAAGAATATCTAACTTTGGTATTAGTTGTTAGACAAGAAACCATTCATTCAAACTGGATTAATTAACCTTAAACCATAACGAAATAACATATATGCAGTTTATTTGTAGACTAGTTCTTGATTAAGGAAAATAAAATAATTTTACAAAATTCCAAGCCAGATCAAAACTCAAGTTACATTTTTAGTTGAAGTCAAATAGATCAAATACGTTTGTGAATGTCAGCATTATTCGGTTAATCAATAATTGCAATATGATCATAAAAACTAAGACACAATCCACACAACTTCAGAAACAAAATGTTGTCTTTTTACTTCAGTTTATAGTCCCAGAAAATTACCTAAATGTAAACTACTACCTGCCGTCACCCGTTCAGAAAAGTCCATTTTACAAAGAGAAATCGTTAAATAGTGTCGTTTTTCTCCCTCACAATCATCGTAACAATAAAATGTGAAATATCGTGACATCCTTAAAGAACAGAGGAACAAAAGCGTGGGAAGTCTTGTGTTCGTAGTGAAAGTGAGAGTGGACAAAAGAGCTGGGGATGTAAACAAAGGAGAGAGGAGAGCAGCGCCTCCATTCATCCATCCTCTCTAAAGGCCATTGTTGGAGCCAGTCATGTAATACTTCCTGCAAGACTCCGTCCAATACAGACATTTAACAAGGTACTTTATGAAACTTTTCTGGCATTAAACCGGAGGAATTGATGCTTTTAACAAGGTATTTTAGAGCAACAAAAAATCCAGCAGTTAAATAAATTATAGATAGTTAAAACCTGTTACCACCCACCTATCCGCCGGCGAACATTTTCTATATCTCAAATATTCTCTTACATCACTTTTATTTCCGTGGTCAATACCAGCAAGCCATACATCATTTTAAAGCTTATTTTCTCAACAAAACGAATATGTCATTGATTTACATTGAATAATATGCCCCAAGAAGCAATTGCCAATAGTTTGTGAGAAAGTCTCAACTTTTACAAACGCATGTCCTGTTTGCTGTTTATGACGGACGAAACAGCTTTAATTCTGTACATCCTTGTGCTCAGTCTGTCCGTAAGGAATCATTGAAAAACAATATCCACTTGTATTTTTCCTGAAGTTATCCGATTGAGATATTGTCAAGTAAACAAACTTTTCTTGGCTTGCCCTCTCCAGGTGGGTGGGGTGTCCTTGCCCCAAGTGGAGGAGTTCAAGTATCTCGGGGTCTTGTTCACGAGTGAGGGAAGGATGGAGCGTGAGATCGACAGGCGGATCGGTGCAGCGGCTGCAGTGATGCAGTCGCTGCATCGGACCGTTGTGGTAAAGAGGGAGCTGAGCCGAAAGGCAAAGCTCTCTATTTACCGGTCGGTCTACGTTCTGACCTCACCTATGGTCATGAGCTTTGGGTAGTGACCGAAAGAACAAGATCGCGGATACAAGCGGTCGAAATGAGTTTCCTCCGCCGTGTGGCTGGGCGCTCCCTTAGAGATAGAGATAAGGTGAGGAGCTCGGCCACACGGGGGGAGCTCGGAGTAGAGCCGCTGCTCCTCCACGTCGAGAGGAGCCAGCTGAGGTGGCTCGGGCATCTGTTCCGGATGCCTCCTGGGCGCCTCCCTCGGGAGGTGTTTCAGGCATGTCCCACCGGGAAGAGGCCCCGGGGAAGACCCAGGACACGCTGGAGAGACTATGTCTCTCGGCTGGCCTGGGAACGCCTCGGGATGCCCCCGGAGGAGTTAGAGGAAGTGTCTGGGGAGAAGGAAGTCTGGGAGTCCCTGCTCAGACTGCTGCCCCCGCGACCCGGCCCCGGATAAAGCGGCAGAAGATGGATGGATGGATGGACAAACTTTTCTTCGTTTCTCACCGGACGAGAATGCGCTTGTCCGCCGCATTTCTCCGTCCATAACAAATGACCTGTTTGACTTATAAGATAGTGTTTGACATTGATCTCTTCCTTTAGGCCATAGGCTGTAACTCAGAATGTGGCTAGAAAATGAATTTCGCTCCACCACATCAAGACTACTTTTCAAAAGTGGTTTTCCAATCTCAAAGATGTACTTGAGCTGGGGGAAAAAGTTCTCCGCATGATTTCTGCCAGTATTTGAGAAAATAGGTGTCGAAGTTGCCAGTTTACCCAAATATGTGACAAATTGGGGTGTACACCCATCTTCATACCTTCTTATTTTTTTCATTCTTTGATTACTTCAGAAATTCAGATTCTCAGAGACATTACTACTTTCTTGGAGGATGTAAAGTGGTGAGACTCTGGGTGCTTCAGTTTATGTGCAAACGTAAGTTAAAAAAAAACAATTTTAACAATTTTGCATGTTATCGTTACGCACTTGAAAACTCTTACTCCACATTTAGTATTCAACTGATGCTTCAACAATTACAAATTCTCTATTCTTGATTCATACTACACTATAAAAACATAATCTAAAAGTAGTATTTTAACCCTTTCAACACCAGTTGCCCATTTGAAGAAAGAAAACATAGGCTATTGGTAAAGGTTTTATTCTATAGAACGGATATAATTTTATGTAATGTATTTTCAATATGAACAAATAATTACAATCATAAAAGCAGTATTTAAAGCGTGATAAACAGGTTAATTAACATGTGTATCTTTCGAGCTAGTATAAGGCAAACTTTCTGCAGAATAGGATATACATACAAACAGAGGAATGATATAAGTATGATTGATGTCAAAATGTGTAAGTACAACACTGGTTTGATTTTTACCTTTTGAGGACAAATATATATCTTGGCAAATTGACAGTAAACAAAGATCAACCTCCTCGGATACATTTACCATGTTAGACAATGTCAATTTATCACTAGCACCTACACACCAAGCTAGTAAGTTATAAAGTTCAATTGGCACAATCTTTCTGGCAGAGGAAACATTTAGATCCTCTGATGTAGGAGGCATATTTACATCCATCCTAGGGGCACTTTTGACCGCTTGTTTCATCCATCCTAGGGGCACTCTTGACCGCTTGTTTCAGTGATACACCTGCACTGTAAACTGTCCTTGAGAGCTCTCGCAGTGCTGCATCTTTACCACTTTCTGGCACCATTTCTCCATCACTACATGACATCTCAGAAACTGACATATCAGTTTCAGTAGAAAAATCCTGGTGGAGAAGTCCTGTCGTCTCTGTGGAAACCATTTCACTCAGGTTTCTTCTTCGCATCGGATCTGTAAAAATTAGACAAGGAATAGAAATTCATAAGTATTGATAGATTACTATTTTATTTGTGTTTTAGTTTTAGAATTATTATTTTATTTGTGTTTTAGTATCCTATGTTTGTTGTTTATTTTGTGTTGTGTTTTAACAGGGTAACCACTTTTCTCACTGGGTTTTCCCTGTATAAATAAATAAAATGAATGAAAATATGTAGACTCCTGTAGCTAACTGGATTGGTTTGATCTTGAATGAAATTTCATGAATAAACATAGCTGTGATGTTTATCTGATCGTCTCTTGTTTTCTTTCATAAACAATAAGAATAATTTAATTACCGGTAACTTCCATGACCATGGTGTTTTTTGATGAATTTCTGGAACAGGGACAAGAGCATCTTCTGAGGATTTCCTGATTTTCAATCAGTCGTGTCCGGATGACACAGTGTCACAGAATGCTGTATATGCATCGCCATACTCCCAGACTTTGGGTCACCTGTATAAAGCAAGGAAATGCAGTGATTGGTCAGTGATTGAAATGTACTAGCTCACTACAAACAGAAATTTGCTTTGATTCAAACGTCTTTAAAATGATCGTGTAGTCATTACAATAATTTTCAATTAAATTATGAATTTATCTAAATATATGGAAATATATATATTTTATTTGATTACCAAAATGTTACCTTTCATCACTTGTCTTCTTTGTCGGAAAGCTTGAGTATTCTTTGTAACACCTCTTGTGATAGAGGTGCCTTCAATGGCAACACAATCTTTACCTCTGGTACACATCAGGATGGATTCATCTGCTCTTTATTCAGCTGCTTTGACCAAACTTCCTAGTAAAGGAGAAGTAAAAGAATTTCAATCAAGGGTGAGCACAATCAGTAAACAATCGCAAAAGTTGTATTGCCCTTTTATTCAACTCACATCATCATACAGTCTTACGTACATTACATCTACACCTACATGTAATAAACTAGGCACATATTCCTATAGTGATCTGTTCTTTTCTTCTGTATCTACCTCTGGATCTTCCTGCGTTGCATCAATGAAATTTCCCCATGTGGGACAATAAAGGATTATCTTATGTGCAATTGCTGTTGGAATTCATGTGCAATTACTGTGAAATTCATGTGCAATCTATGTGCTGTCGTGACACATATTCATGTGCAATTACTGTCGTGATCACATGCAATGGTATTTATGTATTTATTTATTTGTCTATGGGAGTTTTTATTTATTTATAGGAGATCTTCTACTGAAAGTGTTTTTCAGACTTCCTATAAGTGATCTGTTCTTCTGTATCTACCTCTGTATCTACCTGTGTTGCACCAATGAAATTTCCCCACGTGGGACAATAAAGGAATATCTTATCTATGTATATTTTCGCCAACTTATTTCACTGTGATTAGTCCTATTTACCACGAGCAAGAGAAAACACACATGCAAGAATCAGTATATAATCTACTCACCAGCAGTTAAAGTTTCAGCTTGGACCAATTTATCTTTCTTTGTCTTGTGAGCCTCTTTGATACAGCGATCAACCTTCTGCAAATGATGCAAACTGCAGGAAGTACATCGCTTGACTTTTTAGATGATTTTGTCTTTACATCTGTGGTAGATCTCAGTCGTTTGGGAGAAGGTGGCAGAGTTGATGTGGTAGATTCAGCGTCATCCTCACCCTCTCCATGCTGCCCACAGACCGACTGTATTGCCGCAAGCTTTTCAGCACTAGTAATTCGTTTCTTGTCAATGAAACGTCTATAGCATGTAGGGTGAAACGTCTATAGCATGTAGGGTGAAACGTCTATAGCATGTAGGGTGAAACGTCTATAGCATGTAGGGTGAAACGTCTATAGCATGTAGGGTGAAACGTCTATAGCATGTAGGGTGAAACGTCTATAGCATGTAGGGTGAAAGCCTGGCTTGTTACTTTCCAGAAAATGAGAAAGATTTCCGTCCGAAGAAGCCACAGAAGACGTAGGATAGTTTTGTTTGGCGAAGTCATCATTGTGTACACAAACAGCTGCCGCTAACGCGCGGTCTATTCCGTCAATTTCTATCCACTTCTGAGCACAAGTCACCAGCTTCCTCCAGAGGACAACAGTCTGTGGCTGTGTTTGTTCTTTTTCTACCGCTGAAATGTGTGTGATGCACGTGTAATCCATATTTTCATAGCGTTTTCTATCGGCTCGAGAGACAACATGACGCTCCACGGGAGAAGCCATGTTTGATGTTGTTGTAGTAATCTCTCCCCTGATTGGCTGATTCAGAGGCGGAATGATTCAGGCGTAGGGATATTGCGCTATCAGGCTGAGAATATAGTTCCGCATTTAAGTTATTGCCGTAAAAAAACTGGCGCGATGCGAGTGGAGAACTTTTGGTCATGAGCTAATGGTACAATGATAATTTTATATTTGAAGTCATTTTTTAGTCTTGTGACAGGTGTAGCGAACTTGAACGATACAGGCTACAGCCTATGGCCTACTTAGACTGTTACCTACAGAATGAGACCATCCACGATTTTTTCTGTCACCGGGTTTGTTTGCTACAACCTCCGGAGGAAAAAAATTCGCCGCTTCCGAAGCGCGCGTCCATCTTTGTTTTTAGCCCTTAGCTTCTGCTAACAGGCACGCAGGAGACTTTGAGTGACATATTATTCTAGCCAATGAGGAGACCTTTTTCCTGATAGGCGGGACAAAGGCCTTATTGACACAGAATCTTCTGTATTCTCGTGCGTAAGGCTCCGGGAAGGCTGTAAAGAGCCAGATTTCTCGGCAGGATTTTGCGCATAACGTTTTCTGAGTTTATTAGCCTTTTGGACGTGCATTTTGTTAGATATATGTATTATTATACCAATACAAAAATAAAATAAAAATATTATATATATTTATTTTTTTTTAACCTCTATATGGGAAATTCATGGGTAAACTCATATTTACACATTTTCACATATTTCTTTTTTAGCGGTTATAATTGCTATTAGTGGCCTACAAAACATCAAAATGTATGATTTATGATCATAGAGGAGCTAAAATTGTAATAAAACAGTTTGGCACAGTTGGCACATATTTGGATCACTTGTTCCGAATATACTTTTTGATACAAAAAGGTCAACAGCACCAAAATGCCTGTTCCTAGAGATCTGAAACTTTACACAGTTGTTGTCAACAAGATAAACATCATGTACAGTGAACAGCATATGCACACAATGAAATATGTCATGCTCAGGACCATTACAAATTGACAATATTCAGGCGAGACTAAAAAAGGATGTTTTGTTTATGTTTGGGCTTCTGTAGTGTAAGTTCTGAAGCCCTGGCAGTGTTCATGTGCACATCTGCAGAAACTAGAAGGCCTAAGCTTTCTAATGATGCATCACACTTGCATGTGGAACATAAGATCCTCTTTTAATAAGCAATGCCATTTGGGTATGTCCAACCATTGTGCACAGGGCGAAAATAGGTGGGTGGTAACAGGTTAAGTTTATTCATGGAATTCTGTGCCAATTCAAGGCAAAGCAATGCAATTAACGGATTTAATCTAATTTAATCTAGTTTATTTATATAGCACATTTTCCAAATTGCTGCAGACAAAACATAAAATACAAACGCTCTACTGGTGCTCCTAACAATAAAATAAATAAAATGAATATAAAAAAATAAATTTAAATAAATTTAAATAAATTTAAATACATTTAAATAAATTTAAATAAATTTTAAAATAACTAAATAACAAATAAAATTATTATTCCTGACTAGTAGATTTTAAAAAAAGACATATTATGATGGCGATCGTTATTATACAGATTATTTTTAAAAACTACAAAATAAAATTACAAAGATTTCTATCAGCCTTGAAGCCTTCAGTCACTATAGTTCAACCTTGGGTGATGTTAATGCGTTTAAAAAGTCTCAAAGTACAATAGAAATAACAGTTTGACTAAAATTATCGCAGATTCGACGACGAAAATCATCATTTCCTGCAGCCCTAATCTTCAAGAAGACGAGCATCTTTGGATACACTAATACATTAAACATCAGTGGATCCAATTTCTTAGTTTCTAATAAACAAGATGGAAATGAATGAGAAATGAGGGGTTGCGTGTTGGCTCTTTGGCTTTCACCCAGCGCTGACTGACGAGCACTGCTGTTAGATTTAGTGTACTGAGGGGCAAATGGATTGGGCCCATAAACAACACTATAAATCATTCCAACTTCCTGGTTCAACAAGACTAAAAACATTTTGCAGTGCTTTTTGTTTTGTTCTTTTGACTGCGACCAAGCTTTGCAATTTGGGGAAAGACGTTTTGAGAATGGAGGGGAAAAAAATATGAACTTTTGACATAATCCTCTAACTGCACTGAGCAATGAGGGCGTGCGTCCATGTGGCATATTGACTCGGGGAAGATGACGTGCCCTCAGAGTACACAATGCAGCCTTTGATATTACGACGTTGGAGCTTGTTCAACAGTAAAGGTGGAAGATATAACATGGATAAAACCTCAGCTGTTGCTTTGGACACGAGGGAATTTGAAGATCTTGAGTTTAAAAATGGGAAATCTATCAAAATGTAGATGATATTGCTGTGAAAATATGCTTAGTTAGAATATCAAGTGTATTGTTTATTGTAAGAAATGCAAGAAAAAGAGTTGATTAATAATTAAAATTTGAAAAATGTTTTATACGCTTTCAAATAGGGGTATACAGTGATGTTTGTGCCGTGACATTTCAACTGTGTCTTAATTACATGTGTTAAAAGACATGTTTTAACACATTTCTGTTGGATTTTAAATTTGTTGTTGGGAAATTGCCCAGCCGTAGGTGCGTCTATAAAAGAAACTGATAAAAAAGAAAGAAAGTAAACTTGCAACAAGATATTTATGATTTGAGTCTAGAGAAGTCAAAAGTATCAAACAATGGATACTAATAAATAGCAAAACAAGTATCGAAACTAGGTTATGATTCAAACAATGAACAATACAAACAAATCCCATGAACAGGACAAAATGTGACTTTTTCTGAACAGTTTTAAGATAAGATTTATCTGAACTAGAATAAGACCATAATACTTTATAGAGAAAGTACAATTCGTGTTGAAACGGTCTAAAGTCTAAAGCCTTGACCTGAAAAAAAGAGCCTCATTTTGGTATCAAGTAAAGAGAATCGAATATATTCCTTTGTATCGAAATTGAAATCACTATTGGAGACGATTCACAATTTGTGCAATCACTGACCCTCAACTAAAACGTTTACAAGAACGTTTTAGCACATTTCTGATGCCATAATATAGTTGAATATCAACATCGAGATAATCAAAAACAAATAGAGATGTTAATTTTCGTAAATATCCCAATCACGTTTCAAATCTACATCTATGAAATTAGCTTCACGCTACATCGACCGACGTGCGGGTCTCGCGTTCAAACGGCTCACCAGAAAAAGGCCACTTTGTTGCCCAGGTTCTTCTCGTGGACGTTGCGATCCAGGAGGTTGTAGCAGATGTTGGTGGTGGCCCCTTCCATGAACTTGGTGAAGATCTCTCCCTTCGTCACGTCGAAGTTGTAGCTCAGGAAGTCGCCGCAGTGCTTGGTCTTCCAGAAGAAGTCTTTGGCCACGCCGCCCCAGAACTCTGCACGGAATCAAAGGAGGAAACGCGTGAACATCGAGGGATTTACTGGGATGTTTGCGGAATGCTTTGGTCTTTTGTGGATTGCGATGAATTGGCACGTTTGACAAGAAAACCGCGAGAATCAAACCACAGGCGGGCGAAATATAAATATAATTTCAAAAGATGTTTTCTTCCGGGTTTGCCCAAAACACGGGGGGGGGGGTTGCAGTATGCAGGAGCGTGTAACAGTAGATTTAGCATGTTTTAGACAGACAGAACTGACACTTAAGTGTGCACCCTCCCCCAATGTCACCCAGTCACAGCAAAAACGCGCTGAAGAAAATGTGGTAAACGGGTTTAACCTGTTACCATCCACCTATTTCGCGTAATGGTTCTAAGCAAGACAACTTCATTGTGTGCCTATGCTGTTCACTGTACATGATGTTTATCTTGTTGACAACAACTGTAAAGTTTCAGATCTCTGGGAACAGGCATTTTGGTGCTGTTGACCTTTTTGTATCAAAAAGTATATTCTGAACAAGTGATCCAAATATGTGCCAACTGTGCCAAACTGTTTTATTACAATTTTAGCTCCTTTATGATCATAAAACATACATTTTGATGTTTAGTACGCCACTAATACCTATAACTGCTAAAAACAATGTATGTGAAAATGTGTAAAGATGAGTTTACCCATGAATTTCCCATATTGTGAAAAAAAAAAAAGATAATATATAAAAAATATATTTTTTTTTTATTGGTATAATACATATAACAAATTGCGCGTCCAAAAGGCTAATAAAATCAGAAAACGTGATGCGTAAAATCTAGTCACCTCCTGCTGAAAAATCTAGGCCCGACAGCCTTTATGCACGTGAATAGAGAAGATTCTGTGTGAAGAAGCCCTCAGTCCCACCCCGCATTCTAAAGCTATTCTTATTGGCTAGAATAATGTCAATCAAAGTCTTCTACGTCATCTCAAGCATGCGCTAAGTGAACGTAAACAAACATGGATGAGCGCGTCGTGGATGGTCTCATTCTGTAGCTAACAGTCTGAAGAAAAGATCGATGCCAAACACCATCTTATAAGTCAAACAGGTCATTTGTTATGGACGGAGAAATGCGCTGGACGAGCCGGACGAAAAGTATGAGCCAGAGAAGGAAACTTTGTTTACTTGACAATATCTCAAAATCAAATAACTTCAGGAAAAATACAAGTGGATATTGTTTTTCTATGGTTCCTTACGGACAAACTGAGTACAAGAATGTACAGATTGAAAGCAGTTTCGTCCGTCATAAACAGGTAGGACATGCATTTGTAAAAGTTTAGACTTTCTCACAAACTATTGGCAATTGCTTATTGGGGCATATTATTCACTGTAAATCAACAACATATTCGTTTTGTTGAGAAACTGACCTTTAAAATGATGTATAACTTGCTGGTATTGAACACGGAAATAAAAGTGATGATGTAATAGAACTTTTCTAATTTGGAAAATACACGCTGGCGCACAGGTGGATGGTAACAGGTTTTAAAATGTGTATTTGCGATATAAAGGCGCACAGCAGACAGAGAGACGGGACCGCGCGCAGGCACAGAGCAGCTCGGAGCAGCCTCGTCAGACTTTCGCAGGAGTTTGGCAAGAAATTGCTTCACGCACTCTTATCTTTTGACTTAATACTGATTTTTACATTTAATTTAAGGAAGTGTCTACAGAGCCGCGGCGCGCGGCCGAAACTGCCATGTTATTTTGTGCCGCGGCTCCTGAAACTGCTGCGCTATTTGACCGCGCCGGGTTAAGGTTAGCCATGAGGCTATATGGCACTGCCAGGCTCCTGAAACTGCTGGGTTATTTGACCGCGTCGCGCCTCTGCAGCCACGGCCTTAATTTAATGCTATTTTGCTTTGTCAGCGGTACTTTATAATTTTTTTTTAATAAAAATTGATTTTATTTATATTGTATAAATCAATAATCTAAGTGCGGCGGATACTTAAACCAAGTAATAAAATAACAAAGGCCTTAGTTTTAATACATTTGTGAATTAAAAATAATAAAAACCCTCTCTAATAATCACCGACATTCATCCAACAAACTGTGGTTTCCATCACATTCATACATTATCTACACTTCAGGATTTCTTAATAACTTCAGTAACATTTGTCATCAGTGCTTTACTCACTTTATGATAACTGTAAGAATAAGACGTCATAAACATTATTAAACCACAGTTCAGAGTCCAGCGGCGGTGACCAGCTCGTTCAGGAAAAGCTGGCCTGATCACTTTCTTTCTATTACAGCGCTCAAACACGTTAAATACCGTATTTTCTGGTCTATAAGTCGCACCTTTTTTCATAGTTTGGCTGCGACTTATACTGCAGAGCGACTTATGTGATATTATACGTTATTTTCATGTTGATTATTTGCACACAGACAACCACAAGAGGGCGCTCTAGGCTCTAAGCAACGCAGAAGAAGAATCTGCACTTCCTCTGGAGTTTGTGGAGTTGTTTAGAAGTGACACAGAGGAAGAAGAATTCAATGGATTTAGTCAATTTCCCCCCAAAATGTGACTTATACTCCACATTATGACTTATACGACATACAGGTTTTTTTCATCTAAATGATTGTAATATTTTTTTAAGCTAAATGAGGTTGAGGAACGTTAACAAGTGAGATCAAGAGCCTTTAGCATTTCATTTAGTTCTTGTACTGCTTTGTCACCGTACATGGTTAAAAATAAAATGAGTCGCTGAGGCAGATATAGATGAGCTCAGATTTGGCGGCGTTAACGTGATTGATGCAACAGTTTATGGCAGGTGGACTGAGGTGGAGCCATTACTGGGATTGCTATCGATTCGAGATGACCTTGGACGTTCCCGTGAGCCTCGTGAATACTGAACATTGCTTAAATCAAGTAAAAACATTCACTGACCGTCGTACGAGTTCTTATTATTAATAGTGGTTCATTCATGGCATGTTGTGAAATGTGTTTGACGTTTAGATTTTCAGCATTTGTGAGAAAAAACGTCAGACTCTAAAACAAATCCCACATTATTAAATTTAAAAGAACAAACTATTTATGGATTTGATAAATAATACAATTTATTCTTCAACAGTCTATATCCAGAAAAGGGCTGCAACTAATGATCATCTCAGTAGTCGACTAGTCACACATTTTCTCCTATTGAACATTAGCAACAAAATAAGAGGTTAAAATGTGGAAACTTAAGGCTTTGAGACAAATAATGTGCATTATAGATGAAAATCAGAAACAGAATATTCTTTAACTGGACATTTTGATTTAATAACGCTACGGTATATTATAAGTGTGTACTCGTTTTATGTCATTAATTTGATCTCATAGTGTGCTTTTATCTATTGATTGTTTTAATAGTGTTTTATTTCAATATCTTGCGTATGTATTTATTAATGAATGAATGGTTTTCCTTGTATAAATAAAATAAATGCTCTTTTCGTTTGTGTTTTAGAGTCTGCTTATTACACATAACTGCAATATTATATGCCATGTAAAAAATGTATGTATGCATGCATGTATAATAATGAAAAAAACAAATGTAAATAAGAGTAAGATTATTTTTTCTTTTTTAACCAATAATTTCTTGCAGCTCTAATTCAGAAACGTTCATTTTCTTCTCAATAAACTATAAATATGTGTGACAAGTCAACTCCTAACATAAAGGCTAAATTGCAGCTTGTTTTTATCCAATTAAAGCTCCTGATAATGAATGAGCAGCTACATTATAATCCTCTTTTCTGAATCATATCATAACAGACTTACCGCCGGGGTTTTCTATGGACTTCATGTAGAGTTCTTTGTATTTATCAAAGCTGGAGACATGAGAAGTCTTGCAAAACTCTGCCGAGGCGAGAAAAACGTCTTCTTTTGGCACCGTTTCTGGAATCATTTTGGCCACTTTTCTTCAGCTAAATGGCAGTTTGTGGCGATGCTTTCCCCGCTATAAAGCACGAGAATCCCCAATAACTCACGCGCAATGAACCAATGCAGACAGAAGCCCTGGTGCTAACGGCTAGTTAGCATAGCAGCGTTGAGACTTGACACCCGCGGACTTCCTGTTTTCCAGAGGTTTGAAACAAAAACCACGCGTGTAAACTCAACGCCGTGGGTTCACGAGATCTCAGTGTGCGGAGGGTCGGGAAAAAGAGCCCAAATCTTGCTTGAGCCGTGGAACTATTTCCGTGAACGAAGCACACGTCCTGCATGAAACAGAAGCTAACAGGCTAAGCTAACTGCTTGACCGAGGGGAAATCGCGCCGCGCAATGAGAGCCGCGTTTATATCGACACTAACTCGCGTGGGCGGTGTAATAAAGTCCCATTCATGCCGCACGGGAGGGTGGAGGTGCCGCACGGGAGGGTGGAGGTGCCGCACGGGAGGGTGGAGGTGCCGCGGACAGCAGGAGAGGGACGCGTCCTCGGTCCTTTATGTTTGACGCGGACCTGCGTGTGTGGCCCCGCGCGTCAGCCAATCAGAGCGCGGGATGGCCTTTTAGAGCAAGCCAATCAGAGCGCGACTAATGTGTGTGTTTGTTTTCTTCTTCTATTTTTTCTGTTCTTTTTAGTATTTCGTGTTTTTGTGAGTGTGTTTATGCTTTTGAACCAGGGAGATTATATATATTTTATTAGTCTGTTCTATCAAAGTGCAGGATGGCTTCGAGGACTCGTTTCCTTGTATTTTATATTTATTTTATCTAACCCTATGTATTTTATCTAACCCTATGTATCTAACCCTAACCCTGGTATTTATGTATTTATTTATTATTTATTTTTATCTTTATTATTTTTCCCCTCCATCCCTTGTTGGGTAATGGGAGGTTTTGTCTATGGGAGTTTTTGTCTATAGGAGATCTTCTATTGAGAGTGTTTTTCAGACTTCCTATAAGTGATCTGTTCTTCTGTATCTACCTCTGTATCTACCTGCGTTGCACCAATGAAATTTCCCCATGTGGGACAATAAAGGAATATCTCATCTTATCTTATTTGGCAAAATGGTGTGAATGAGAATGATGCAAGTTTACATAAATGTTTAAGTTTTTATGTATTTGTTTTGTAACAGAGAAAGTGCAATCAAAATTTTGAAAACTAGATATACTAATTCAAAAAAACACATCATCATTATTGTATGGTCTGGAAGGTTAGCAGGGTTGGGTTTGGTTAGAACTGGGATGAGAGACCGTACTGGGATTAGTGGCTAAGATAAAATAAGATAATCCTTTATTGTCCACACATGGGGGGATGTTGGTGTTACAGCGCAGGTAGATACAGAGGAAAGGACAGATAACTTATAGGAAGTTTAAAAAAAAAACACTCTTAATAGAAGAACTCTTATATAAAAAAACAAAAACTCTTATTAACAAAAAACTCCTGTAAACAGGTCCTCTCATATCTTAGTAGGGAATGGAGGGAAAAAAATAAAATAAAAATAAAGATACAATAAAATAATAATAGTAAAAATAACAATAATAACATTTAAATTAAAAAAAAAACAGCTGGCATAGGACAAATAATACTACTAATAATAATAATAATAATGGTAAAGTAAACACTCTTATTTACATCAGTTGATGCACATGAATATGGCTCTTGCTCTGTTCTGACGAGTTTCATTTGTGTTTTTTAAAAAGTTACTGCGTTTTAATTGCATTTAATTGTAGAAATGTGTTTTATTATTTATTTTATTTTAACTTCATGTAGTTTATTTTTATGCTGAGAAAGAGCACCATCCAGTGGATGAATGTGAATTTCCACTAAACCCTAAATACTTGAGCCTACTCAGTGCTAGAAGATAAATAATTCTTAATTGGTAAGAAGTGATTGAAATTCTGACTAATTTAATAATTAAATTAGCAATTTATTAGCAATTATTGTTAATAAATTGCTAATTTAATTGTTTGTTTGAGCCTTTTGTGCATTGCTGTTTTACTCAATCTGCAAATCCAGACCGGGAACTCAGATATTTATCCTACTCTGAGTAGGCCCTGCCCACCGGGCGGGACCTCCTGATGAAAAAGTGTTGTTGGTTTCAACAGAAACTAAACCTCTAAGTCTTGTTTACTATCCGTCCTTTAATGGGGTCCTTTAAGAGGCTAGTTTAGCCTTTTAGCCTCCTGATTGTGTCTGGAAATTCTGGTCATCGTCGATAGAAAAAAAACTGGTGATAAAGGCTTTTTCCCGACTCCCGAGGTCTGCTACAAACCACACCGTGAAGCTTACAGACGACACAATATTGTAGAAGACGAACTAGAGGCTAGGTGGAGCAGTCACCTAGACAAAAGAGATCCTCGTGGACGTCGTGGACAACAGAAGATCATCAGAACCTCCTTCTGCCCCAAAGCGCTGTTTGTCTCAGGAGCATCATCAGGGGCTCTTCTTCTGGCCTGTTCTCGCTGCTGACCAGGCTTTTGTGTGAAAGCTGCTGTCTATACGTTCTCCAATTATACATTAAAGTGCCTCCTACAGGTCGGACAACTTGTTGAACTAAAATGCAGTTAAGATGAATATATTTTGAATTTAGCTAAAAATGATAAAAATGTTATCCCAGAATAGCTCAGCTTTTAGGTTTATAATTTCACTTCCTGTTTGCAATTGATGACATCACACTCGGCAAAAACTCATTTATTCCTTTATTTATTTATTTGATGAATAAAAATATATGAGAGCGACTTAATTTTGTTGAAATAATGTTGAGAGAGTCAAAAAAGTTGTGAACAAACTTTGACGAGAATGATTTTCCCTAGTGTGATGTCACTTCCTGTCATTTTCTACAATTTTATTCAACTTTTTCTCCACATATGACAACTCAATTGGTGTAAAACTATCATTTATATACACAACAGGTTTAAATACACCAAATAAAGTAAAAATTAGGCATAATTAGGGCCAAAATATATCAGGTTTTGTAATCAATATAGACACAAATAACCGGGACACGGGTCATGTGGGTTGTTGTTTTATTTCCTGCTCTTCATCAGTGCTTGGTCATGGTCTGCAAAAACAAAACAAACGCACACTTTAAACCCTTTTATGGTCATTTCCGAAAATACATGCTTCTGTCAGCTTGTGTGTCGCGTTGCCGTGACGACGAGCGCATAAACTCACGGAGCTGATCCAGCCGTTGTAGGCGCTGACCCTGGTGAAGACGCTGGGCTTCTGGACCACGTTACAGCCCTGACCCGAGCCGAAGCTGACCACGCCATGGACCTCCCAGGACCCGTCCCTGTTCTGGCAGTTCAGAGGACCGCCCGAGTCTCCCTGAAAGCCGAGAGGGACGTGCTATATTTATGCTGCTGAGGAACCTTTGCATGGGATGTATTTTGATTATATCTTTATGTTATTGTCAAAGTCAGTGACCGCTTGTGTTTGTGTCGCAGAAGTTTGGACGGATGTGAAGAAAAGAACAATGTCTCAATTAAAGCGGCGGTAGCGGCGATGATGGCTCTCGCCACCCGCGCGACCGCCTTCCCTCGCGACCGCCTTCCCTCGCGACCGCCTTCCCGCCTTTTGATCGCGGTTGCCCCGATACTGCATTCTCTTAGACTTTATTCTTTAGACTTTATTCTTTAAACCCCCTCCTCCCTGTACCCCCTTTACCTAGCAACAGAGACCCGCCGCTAATGCTGATGCTACCGCTAATGCTAAGACCACGGCACGAGAAGAAATGTTCCATCAAAATAAAAGAGGAAGAGGAAGTGAAGGCATTCATTGCGCCCCTGCTGGCCAATTGTGAAAATACACAATATCTGCAATGCACTTTTTTCATGTTGTCTTGAGGAGAATATAATCCATGAGTTTCAAACAAATCAGACAATGTTGAGTTTTTCCCACAATGTGTAGGGGGCGCTATAGAGTACATTTGTTACATGGTATTTATTTCCAATCAGACATAAAAACACATTAGTGAGTGAAATATGAGCTCCGTAGATCAATTCCATTAGGCGTGACTTGTCCTTGAAAAAACAGGAAATTAAGCCTTTTTTGAGGGCGTGTTACGCAGAGACCGTAAAGAATATCAACATTATTTTGAACATTTATTACAATATTATTAATATTTCAATGTCTTTAGATGCAAAAAGTGTTGTTTTGAGCTTGATCGGACAAAAAACCTAAGACAAGTACAATTTTGGCGGTGCCACTTTGATTCAACATGGCTGACTTCCTGTTTATCACACAGCGATGCTGCCAGGTGCGTTTGACTCCTCAAAGGTCAGAGGTCAAAGGTAGCTCCATCACTGTCCCAAGTCTCATGTGCCTAGGCCAAAGATAAAGAGTTTCATGTTTTTTCTTTTTTGAACTAGTCGACACTGTTGCGACGGGCGTTCTCACAACCTCCATTTCATTCGAGTTCAGGCCGATCGCGTCTATGTCCCATGTGTGACCTATGCCCCCATGTGTGACCTATGACCCCATGTGTGACCTATGACCCATGTGTGACCTATGACCCATGTGTGACCTATGACCCCATGTGTGACCTATGACCCATGTGTGACCTATGACCCCATGTGTGACCTATGACCCATGTGTGACCTATGACCCCATGTGTGACCTATGACCCATGTGTGACCTATGACCCCATGTGTGACCTATGACCCCATGTGTGACATTCATCAATGTTCAGGGGGTCAAAAATGCCAGAGTTGTGGCCAAATGACCATGCAAGAACTATAATAAGAGGAACCATGGCAAGAACAAAGACTCGACTGAGGCTTTGTACCTGGAATAGCTAATGTAATATTTATTTAATTTATGCACAAAAGATGCTTTGTCGACTCGAGAGGAAATGACAATAAAAGAAAAGCTAGATGGATGAAAAGTTCACACAATAGAGTTCAAATTTGGGATGAAGAATGATCCTTTAATGAGGAATCCACGAATGATTCAAATGAAGATGTGAAAAGGTGTAATGTGATATTCCCCACGTGTGTCCATAATGTACAGAGCGTAAAGAACACTGGTCCACAGCACGTGCTACTGTAGAAACTAAAGACCACAATAAACACAAGTCCACACCACGCACCGTAATGCTGTGCTCAAATCAAGTTTTTTTAATCATTTAAAGGCTTCAAAGACACGGCACCTTCTTATTTATTTGATCTCTTTGGAATTTGACTCCAGATAGAACGAGATAAGCGCTGATTATTGCTGCTCGTACGTTGTTTTGTGTGTTATGTCGTCTCTCTCATAATGTGATGCTGTCAGTGGTGAGCTCTGGCTGCTTTTAAATGTCATTTATTAATAAATGTGCTTTGATTTGATTTAAACAGCTTAATAACTCCATAGTGCAGGGATCACGTTACACTGCTGAATTACTCCTACTTTTAACTAGAAAAATAATAAGTGGAATTATCTGTTAGTGCACTAAGTGGCTTTTACTTGAAATACGCTTAATAATAATAATAATAATAAGAAGAAGAAGAAGAAGAAGAAGAAGAAGAAGAAGAAGAAGAAATTTAGAGAAACATTTTTTACTTATTGTGTTTTAAGTGAAGAAATCTTGTGCGCACTTGTAAAAGCATGAAACGTAACTCTATTTCAGCTTTTTGCTTTCATGACAACAACAACAACAACAACAACAACAACAACACCTTCTCTCCTCACCCGCAGCACTAAAAGCTGATCTTCTCAGACTCACCATGCACGAGGACTTGACGCCGTCCCCTCCGGCACAGACCATGTCTCTGGTGAGGAGGAAGCTCCACCAGTCGTCCTGGGAACAGACCTC
>NW_027315801.1:2656540-2739040 GCF_026437365.1 Eucyclogobius newberryi
AGTGCGTTGTCGGGACTCACGTTGCAGCCGGACACGATGCCGTCTCCTCCGGCACACACCATGTTTTCTGTGACCAGACTGCCCCACCAGTCGGACATGGAGCAGGTGGCATAGTCCACCACAGGGAGGAGGGCCTGCTGGAGGATGTCAGCGATGGGGCCCCCGGCTGAGGGACGGACAGGCACAGCTCATACGTGTAGTAAAGTACAAACCTTTACAAATACTGCGTTGGCTTTAAACGTGCTGATTGAGCTGTGGAAACTTTCAGTACCAGGATACTAGTCGATACTAAAACCAGAGGTGGGCAGTAACCTTTTCAAGATATTGTGCTGCTTGGAGTTTACATTATACTTTTACTCCTGCTTGAGTCATATTTCCTATTAAACTATTTACCTTTTTTCATAGTTTGGCTGGGGTGCCTTATATGTGATATTATTAACACATTATTATATCATTTTGTTTGTTGTTTTCACACTGACAACCACAAGAGGGCGCTCTAGGCTCTAAGCGGCGCAGAAGAAGAATCTGCACTTCCTCTTCCTCTGGAGTTTGTGGAGTTGTTTAGAAGTGACACAGAGGAAGAAGAATTCAGTGGATTTAGTGATTTGGGGTAGAACTGATGCTTTGCTAAACTTGTTAGCATGTTCTTTATGCTATAGTTATCTGAATAACTGTTCATATGTTACGTTAACATACCAGACACTTACCACAGTTCTGTCTGTGCCTCATGTCGCTGAAGGTGTTAGCGTTAGCATACGTCATGTAGCTGAAGGTGTTAGCGTTAGCATACGTCATGTAGCTGAAGGTGTTAGCGTTAGCATACGTCATGTAGCTTGAAGGTGTTAGCGTTAGCATACGTCATGTAGCTGAAGGTGTTAGCTTTAGCATACGTCATGTAGCTGAAGGTGTTAGCGTTAGCATACGTCATGTAGCTGAAGGTGTTAGCGTTAGCATACGTCATGTAGCTTGAAGGTGTTAGCTTTAGCATACGTCATGTAGCTGAAGGTGTTAGCGTTAGCATACGTCATGTAGCTTGAAGGTGTTAGCGTTAGCATACGTCATGTAGCTGAAGGTGTTAGCGTTAGCATACGTCATGTAGCTTGAAGGTGTTAGCGTTAGCATACGTCATGTAGCTGAATGTGTTAGCGTTAGCATACGTCATGTAGCTGAAGGTGTTAGCGTTAGCATACGTCATGTAGCTGAAGGTGTTAGCGTTAGCATACATCATGTAGCTGAAGGTGTTAGCGTTAGCATACGTCATGTAGCTTGAAGGTGTTAGCGTTAGCATACGTCATGTAGCTTGAAGGTGTTAGCTTTAGCATACGTCATGTAGCTGAAGGTGTTAGCGTTAGCATACGTCATGTAGCTGAAGGTGTTAGCGTTAGCATACGTCATGTAGCTTGAAGGTGTTAGCGTTAGCATACGTCATGTAGCTGAAGGTGTTAGCTTTAGCATACGTCATGTAGCTGAAGGTGTTAGCGTTAGCATACGTCATGTAGCTGAAGGTGTTAGCGTTAGCATACGTCATGTAGCTTGAAGGTGTTAGCTTTAGCATACGTCATGTAGCTGAAGGTGTTAGCGTTAGCATACGTCATGTAGCTTGAAGGTGTTAGCGTTAGCATACGTCATGTAGCTGAAGGTGTTAGCGTTAGCATACGTCATGTAGCTTGAAGGTGTTAGCGTTAGCATACGTCATGTAGCTGAATGTGTTAGCGTTAGCATACGTCATGTAGCTGAAGGTGTTAGCGTTAGCATACGTCATGTAGCTGAAGGTGTTAGCGTTAGCATACATCATGTAGCTGAAGGTGTTAGCGTTAGCATACGTCATGTAGCTTGAAGGTGTTAGCGTTAGCATACGTCATGTAGCTTGAAGGTGTTAGCTTTAGCATACGTCATGTAGCTGAAGGTGTTAGCGTTAGCATACATCATGTAGCTGAAGGTGTTAGCGTTAGCATACATCATGTAGCTGAAGGTGTTAGCGTTAGCATACGTCATGTAGCTTGAAGGTGTTAGCGTTAGCATACGTCATGTAGCTTGAAGGTGTTAGCTTTAGCATACGTCATGTAGCTGAAGGTGTTAGCGTTAGCATACATCATGTAGCTGAAGGTGTTAGCGTTAGCATACGTCATGTAGCTGAAGGTGTTAGCGTTAGCATACGTCATGTAGCTTGAAGGTGTTAGCGTTAGCATACGTCATGTAGCTGAAGGTGTTAGCGTTAGCATACGTCATGTAGCTGAAGGTGTTAGCGTTAGCATACGTCATGTAGCTGAAGGTGTTAGCGTTAGCATACGTCATGTAGCTGAAGGTGTTAGCGTTAGCATACGTCATGTAGCTGAAGGTGTTAGCGTTAGCATACGTCATGTAGCTGAAGGTGTTAGCGTTAGCATACGTCATGTAGCTGAAGGTGTTAGCGTTAGCATACGTACACCTATTCATCTGTTATTATTTTAAATTGCATTTCAAGATGAGATAGATGATAGATTTTATTCCAGTGCGATGGAAAATATTCCGGAAAATATAGTAAATGAAAATCCGCTGCTTGTTAAGGTAAAACGTCACTATGAGGAGGCGGGGCTTATCATTTCTGCCATTTTGAACAGGAAGTCAATGAACCTGTTTCTATTACCAAGCCATTTTAGATCAATATTACAGTTTACAATCAACAACATGTAGAATAATGATCTACTTATGTTACGGTTTATCAAAAAGCACCTGGAAAGAAGCATAATGCGTCTCCTTAAACTAAAATCTGTTCTAAAGTTCGTCGCTTCGCACTGACTGTAGAGACGTCCCCAGCCGGTGACGTAGCAGGGCGCGTCGTGGGGCAGGGTGAAGCCGGCCTCGGGCAGACAGGCGGCCATGACGGTGTCGGAGAACGTGACCGGAGAGTCCAGCTTGATCAGGGCGATGTCGTTGCTGCGGAGAGAGGAAGTATACAGCGTGTAGTCACCGTCATGTTGTGTGGCAACGACAAAACAGCGAACACGAGGCTAAAAGGAAGAGCAAAGAGGAGCTTTATGGCTGTTGTGAAGGAGGACGTGGAGTCAGTTGGTGTTGGAGCAGAGGACGCAGAGGATTCCCTGTTGTTTTACTTGAATGACACATTATATTTTGGTACCGGATGAGGAAAGAGCTCCACTTCTCGTGCACAATGATGTTGGAGGTGCCTCTGAACACGGCGCCCTCTTCAGGCTGGACCAGGCTGTGCTTCCCCAGGGCCACTCTGTACTCCCTGGAGCTGTAAAACCACAGAGGAGACACGCATTTAGTATGACATTTGCATATGCGCCTGATTTTTACACAGGGTCGGGCAAAAACAACAAACCGTGATCTCATTCCTCTGACAATCTGCGTCTTTTTATAGTAAAATCGACATATTGTGAGTTACTACTTCTCTCTGACCTCTCTGACTGCCTGGGCCAAAGTCCATCCTATCCACGTGAACGCGCCTGTGTGTGTGTGTGTGTGTGTGTGTGTGTGTGTGTGTGTGTGTGTGTGTGTCTGTGTGTAGGTGTGTGTGTGTGTGTGTGTGTGTGTCTGTGTGTAGGTGTGTGTGTGTATGTGTGTGTGTGTGTGTGTGTAGGTATGTGTGTGTGTGTGTGTGTCTGTGTGTGTAGGTGTGTGTGTGTGTGAGTGTGTGTGTGTGTGTGTGTGTCTGTGTGTGTGTGTGTGTGTGTGTGTGTATGTGTGTGTGTGTGTGTGTGTGTGTAGGTGTGTGTGTGTGTGTGTGTGTATGTGTGTGTGTGTAGGTGTGTGAGTGTGTGTGTCTGTGTGTGTGTGTGTGTGTGTGTATGTGTGTGTGTGTGTGTGTGTATGTATGTGTGTGTGTGTATGTGTGTGTGTGTGTGTGTATGTGTGTGTGTGTATGTGTGTGTGTATGTGTGTGTGTGTAGGTGTGTGTGTGTGTGTGTGTGTGTGTATGTGTGTGTGTGTAGGTGTGTGTGTGTGTGTTATGTGTGTGTGTGTGTGTGTGTGTATGTATGTGTGTGTGTATGTGTGTGTGTGTGTGAGTGTATGTGTGTGTGTGTGTGTGTGTGTGTGTATGTATGTGTGTGTGTATGTGTGTGTGTGTGTGTGTGTGTGTGTATGTATGTGTGTGTGTATGTGTGTGTGTAGGTGTGTGTGTGTGTGTGTGTTATGTGTGTGTGTATGTGTGTGTGTATGTGTGTGTGTAGGTGTGTGTGTGTGTGTGTGTGTGTGTGTTATGTGTGTATGTGTGTGTGTGTTATGTGTGTGTGTGTGTGTGTTATGTGTGTGTGTGTGTGTGTGTGTGTGTGTGTGTGTGCGTGTGTGTGTGTGCGTATCCTAGGTGACGTGCTGCTGTTACCTGATGCAGTGGGCAGCGGTGAGCACCCACTGGTCAGAGATGAGGGTCCCTCCACAGGTGTGTCTCCACTCTCCCTCGTTGTTGTACTGCAGAGAAATCTGAAACAAAACTATCACCGTCATTCTTTTTTTAGTTTTTATGTAAAAATAAGGTTTAATGCCTTAAAAATTGCACATATTTGGCCCGAATAAATCTGAAAAATTGATAGAGCCAGATCAAAATGACTTAATTTTGTCAACAAATTATACACAAAAACATTTACAAGGGGATTTTGTGATGTTTTATTTAATAATTGTGTAAAACTAGATCAACAAAAACAGCAGCAACAACAACTTGTAAAAATTCAAACTTTGCTTCAATTACTAATATTTAATAGATCAAGATTGAAACTATATCATAAAATCTTTCAGTAAAAGTGAAAGTGGTAAAAAAAAGATAAATAATTAGATAATTTCTTCCACAACCAATGAGCGTGCAGTGATGATGTAAGTTCTACTCAGACACCACCACCACAGTAAACCTGTTCTAACTCAGATGCCCTACCTGCCAGGGCCAGCTGTTAGGCCTCACGTCCTCTCCCCCGACCACCCTGGTGACCACCGGAGGGAAGGTGGGCAGGCCGCAGCCGTACGCTATCAAATGAAACAAAAAGATCAGTTTCTTTGACATCCCACTTTTATTTGAAATGCCTGACACTTACCGCCAGCAACAAACAGAGCGAGCACCACGAACTTCATTGTGTCAGTTCCTGAAGCTTCTCCAGAACATCGTCCCTTTCTTATATACCGGCCGCGTGATGTAACCTCTGACCGTGTGGTGAAAGTGCAGCTAAACCAGTGTGTGAACGGTGACATCAGGTCACGCTCACACAGCCAGGTTCACTCTGCTTTAAAGCATGTTTTTTCTGATTTTAAAGTGACTGAGATGAGACTAATGTGCTTAAAATCATCTTGTAAAATAAGATCTACTCGACTTAGAGCTTTAGCCGTTGAATTCACGCTGAACATAATAAGTAGAAGATCATTTCATCCGTGAGTGGCGGCAGGTGCTGTCTTCACACACAGGGTTATCACCTGCTCGGCTCAAGGCTGACTTATGCAAACTCTCCATGTTCACACACCTTTTGTCTGCGGGGGTTTGTCTGCGGGGGTTTGTCTGCGGGGGTTTGTCTGCGGGGGTTTGTCTGCGGGGGTTTGTCTGCGGGGGGTTTGTCTGCGGGGGTTTGTCTGCGGGGTTTGTCTGCGGGGGTTTGTCTGCGGGAGTTTGTCTGCGGGGGTTTGTCTGCGGGGTTTGTCTGCGGGGGTTTGTCTGCGGGGTTTGTCTGCGGGGGTTTGTCTGCGGGGGTTTGTCTGCGGGGGTTTGTCTGCGGGGGTTTGTCTGCGGGGGTTTGTCTGCGGGGGTTTGTCTGCGGGGTTTGTCTGCGGGGGTTTGTCTGCGGGGTTTGTCTGCGGGGTTTGTCTGCGGGGGTTTGTCTGCGGGGTTTGTCTGCGGGGGTTTGTCTGCGGGGGTTTGTCTGCGGGGGTTTGTCTGCGGGGTTTGTCTGCGGGGGTTTGTCTGCGGGGGTTTGTCTGCGGGGGTTTGTCTGCGGGGGTTTGTCTGCGGGGGTTTGTCTGCGGGGGTTTGTCTGCGGGGTTTGTCTGCGGGGGTTTGTCTGCGGGGGTTTGTCTGCGGGGTTTGTCTGCGGGGGTTTGTCTGCGGGGGTTTGTCTGCGGGGGTTTGTCTGCGGGGGTTTGTCTGCGGGGGTTTGTCTGCGGGGGTTTGTCTGCGGGGGTTTGTCTGCGGGGGTTTGTCTGCGGGGGTTTGTCTGCGGGGGGTTTGTCTGCGGGGGTTTGTCTGCGGGGTTTGTCTGCGGGGGTTTGTCTGCGGGAGTTTGTCTGCGGGGTTTGTCTGCGGGGGTTTGTCTGCGGGAGTTTGTCTGCGGGGGTTTGTCTGCGGGGTTTGTCTGCGGGGGTTTGTCTGCGGGGTTTGTCTGCGGGGGTTTGTCTGCGGGGTTTGTCTGCGGGGTTTGTCTGCGGGGGTTTGTCTGCGGGGTTTGTCTGCGGGGTTTGTCTGCGGGGGTTTGTCTGCGGGGGTTTGTCTGCGGGGGTTTGTCTGCGGGGTTTGTCTGCGGGGGTTTGTCTGCGGGGGTTTGTCTGCGGGGGTTTGTCTGCGGGGGTTTGTCTGCGGGGGTTTGTCTGCGGGGTTTGTCTGCGGGGGTTTGTCTGCGGGGGTTTGTCTGCGGGGTTTGTCTGCGGGGGTTTGTCTGCGGGGGTTTGTCTGCGGGGGTTTGTCTGCGGGGGTTTGTCTGCGGGGGTTTGTCTGCGGGAGTTTGTCTGCGGGGGTTTGTCTGCGGGGGTTTGTCTGCGGGGGGTTTGTCTGCGGGGGTTTGTCTGCTGGGGTTTGTCTGCGGGGGTTTGTCTGCGGGGGGTTTGTCTGCGGGGGTTTGTCTGCGGGAGTTTGTCTGCGGGGGGTTTGTCTGCGGGGGTTTGTCTGCGGGGTTTGTCTGCGGGGGTTTGTCTGCGGGGGTTTGTCTGCGGGGGTTTGTCTGCGGGGGTTTGTCTGCGGGGGTTTGTCTGCGGGGGGTTTGTCTGCGGGGGTTTGTCTGCGGGGGTTTGTCTGCGGGGTTTGTCTGCGGGGGTTTGTCTGCGGGAGTTTGTCTGCGGGGGTTTGTCTGCGGGGGTTTGTCTGCGGGGGTTTGTCTGCGGGGTTTGTCTGCGGGGGTTTGTCTGCGGGGGGTTTGTCTGCGGGGGGTTTGTCTGCGGGGGTTTGTCTGCGGGGGTTTGTCTGCGGGGGGTTTGTCTGCGGGGGGTTTGTCTGCGGGGGTTTGTCTGCGGGGGTTTGTCTGCGGGGGGTTTGTCTGCGGGGGTTTGTCTGCGGGGTTTGTCTGCGGGGGTTTGTCTGCGGGGGTTTGTCTGCGGGGGTTTGTCTGCGGGGGTTTGTCTGCGGGAGTTTGTCTGCGGGGGGTTTGTCTGCGGGGGGTTTGTCTGCGGGGGTTTGTCTGCGGGGGTTTGTCTGCGGGGGTTTGTCTGCGGGGGTTTGTCTGCGGGTGTTTGTCTGCGGTGGTTTGTCTGCGGGGGGTTTGTCTGCGGGGGGTTTGTCTGCGGGGGTTTGTCTGCGGGGGTTTGTCTGCGGGGGTTTGTCTGCGGGGGGTTTGTCTGCGGGGGGTTTGTCTGCGGGGGTTTGTCTGCGGGGGTTTGTCTGCGGGGGTTTGTCTGCGGGGTTTGTCTGCGGGGGTTTGTCTGCGGGGGTTTGTCTGCGGGGTTTGTCTGCGGGGGTTTGTCTGCGGGGTTTGTCTGCGGGGGTTTGTCTGCGGGGGTTTGTCTGCGGGGGTTTGTCTGCGGGGGTTTGTCTGCGGGGTTTGTCTGCGGGGGTTTGTCTGCGGGGGGTTTGTCTGCGGGGGGTTTGTCTGCGGGGGGTTTGTCTGCGGGGGTTTGTCTGCGGGGGGTTTGTCTGCGGGGGGTTTGTCTGCGGGGGTTTGTCTGCGGGGGTTTGTCTGCGGGGGTTTGTCTGCGGGGGGTTTGTCTGCGGGGGTTTGTCTGCGGGAGTTTGTCTGCGGGGGTTTGTCTGCGGGGGTTTGTCTGCGGGGGGTTTGTCTGCGGGGGTTTGTCTGCGGGGGTTTGTCTGCGGGGGTTTGTCTGCGGGGTTTGTCTGCGGGGGTTTGTCTGCGGGGGTTTGTCTGCGGGGGTTTGTCTGCGGGGGTTTGTCTGCGGGGGTTTGTCTGCGGGGTTTGTCTGCGGGGGTTTGTCTGCGGGGGTTTGTCTGCGGGGGTTTGTCTGCGGGGGTTTGTCTGCGGGGGTTTGTCTGCGGGGGTTTGTCTGCGGGGTTTGTCTGCGGGGGTTTGTCTGCGGGGGTTTGTCTGCGGGGTTTGTCTGCGGGGGTTTGTCTGCGGGGGTTTGTCTGCGGGGGTTTGTCTGCGGGGGTTTGTCTGCGGGGGTTTGTCTGCGGGGGTTTGTCTGCGGGGGGTTTGTCTGCGGGGGTTTGTCTGCGGGGGTTTGTCTGCGGGAGTTTGTCTGCGGGGTTTGTCTGCGGGGGTTTGTCTGCGGGAGTTTGTCTGCGGGGGTTTGTCTGCGGGGTTTGTCTGCGGGGGTTTGTCTGCGGGGTTTGTCTGCGGGGGTTTGTCTGCGGGGTTTGTCTGCGGGGTTTGTCTGCGGGGGTTTGTCTGCGGGGTTTGTCTGCGGGGGTTTGTCTGCGGGGGTTTGTCTGCGGGGGTTTGTCTGCGGGGTTTGTCTGCGGGGGTTTGTCTGCGGGGGTTTGTCTGCGGGGGTTTGTCTGCGGGGGTTTGTCTGCGGGGTTTGTCTGCGGGGGTTTGTCTGCGGGGGTTTGTCTGCGGGGGTTTGTCTGCGGGGTTTGTCTGCGGGGGTTTGTCTGCGGGGGTTTGTCTGCGGGGGTTTGTCTGCGGGGGTTTGTCTGCGGGAGTTTGTCTGCGGGGGTTTGTCTGCGGGGGGTTTGTCTGCGGGGGGTTTGTCTGCGGGGGTTTGTCTGCGGGGGTTTGTCTGCGGGGGTTTGTCTGCGGGGGTTTGTCTGCGGGAGTTTGTCTGCGGGGGGTTTGTCTGCGGGGGTTTGTCTGCGGGGGTTTGTCTGCGGGGGTTTGTCTGCGGGGGTTTGTCTGCGGGGGTTTGTCTGCGGGGGTTTGTCTGCGGGGGGTTTGTCTGCGGGGGTTTGTCTGCGGGGGTTTGTCTGCGGGGGTTTGTCTGCGGGGGTTTGTCTGCGGGGTTTGTCTGCGGGGGTTTGTCTGCGGGGGTTTGTCTGCGGGGGTTTGTCTGCGGGGGTTTGTCTGCGGGGGTTTGTCTGCGGGGGTTTGTCTGCGGGGGGTTTGTCTGCGGGGGGTTTGTCTGCGGGGGGTTTGTCTGCGGGGGGTTTGTCTGCGGGGGTTTGTCTGCGGGGGGTTTGTCTGCGGGGGGTTTGTCTGCGGGGGGTTTGTCTGCGGGGGTTTGTCTGCGGGGGTTTGTCTGCGGGGGGTTTGTCTGCGGGAGTTTGTCTGCGGGGGTTTGTCTGCGGGGGTTTGTCTGCGGGGGGTTTGTCTGCGGGGGTTTGTCTGCGGGGGGTTTGTCTGCGGGGGTTTGTCTGCGGGGGTTTGTCTGCGGGGGTTTGTCTGCGGGGGTTTGTCTGCGGGTGTTTGTCTGCGGGTGTTTGTCTGCGGGGGTTTGTCTGCGGGGGTTTGTCTGCGGGGGTTTGTCTGCGGGGGTTTGTCTGCGGGGGGTTTGTCTGCGGGGGTTTGTCTGCGGGGTTTGTCTGCGGGGGTTTGTCTGCGGGAGTTTGTCTGCGGGGTTTGTCTGCGGGGGTTTGTCTGCGGGAGTTTGTCTGCGGGGGTTTGTCTGCGGGGGTTTGTCTGCGGGGGTTTGTCTGCGGGGGTTTGTCTGCGGGGGGTTTGTCTGCGGGGGGTTTGTCTGCGGGGGTTTGTCTGCGGGGGTTTGTCTGCGGGGGTTTGTCTGCGGGGGTTTGTCTGCGGGGGTTTGTCTGCGGGGGTTTGGGGTACAACTTGCCACCAATGAGATCTACACAGAGTTAGAGATGAGGTATTATCTTTTTTAGAGGGGGAGGGGCTCTGATCGGGGGTTAGAGGGGGAGGGGCTCTGATCGAGGGTTAGAGGGGGAGGAGCTCTGATCGGGGGTTAGAGGGGGAGGGGCTCTGATCGGGGGTTAGAGGGGGAGGGGCTCTGATCGGGGGTTAGAGGGGGAGGGGCTCTGATCGGGGGTTAGAGGGGGAGGGGCTTCACATCACAAGGTTGAGCAGGAGAGAAAGCAGTTTGTACCAGACACTGAGTGAAAGGTTCTTATGACGACAGTATCTCAAGGTCTTATCTCAAGGTCTTTTTAACAGTTTCTCACAACGCTTCATTCATTCTGTCATTTCTCATCACCACGAGCAACAAAACAAGCACCACAAACATTATTCCTCAACCTGCAACATCCGAGGGGGTCAAGATCAGGACGCGGCGGCAGAACTGCTCTTGATAAAGACTTTATTTACGATTCAACACTTCAAGTCTACATCAGCGTGATAAACTTTTAATCAAGAGTAGTCCATGGCCCACAGAATAAAGTTATAATGAAAAGGACAATATCCAGTGACATGTCATGTGATCATGTCATGTGATCATGTCATGTGATCATGTCATGTGATCATGTCATGTGATCATGTCATGTGATCCTGTCATCTGATGTCATGTGATCCTGTCATGTGATCAGGTCATGTGATCATGTCATGTGATCATGTCATGTGATGTCATGTGATCCTGTCATGTGATCATGTCATGTGATCCTGTCATGTGATCATGTCATGTGATCATGTCATGTGATGTCATGTGATCATGTCATGTGATGTCATGTGATGTCATGTGATCATGTCATGTGATCATGTCATGTGATCATGTCATGTGATGTCATGTGATCATGTCATGTGATCATGTCATGTGATGTCATGTGATCATGTCATGTGATCATGTCATGTGATCATGTCATGTGATCATGTCATGTGATGTCATGTGATGTCATGTGATCATGTCATGTGATCATGTCATGTGATCATGTCATGTGATCGTGTCATGTGATCATGTCATGTGATCGTGTCATGTGATCGTGTCATGTGATCGTGTCATGTGATCATGTCATGTGATCCTGTCATATGATCATGTCATGTGATGTCATGTGATCATGTCATGTGATGTCATGTGATCATGTCATGTGATTATGTCATGTGATGTCATGTGATCGTGTCATGTGATCATGTCATATGATCGTGTCATGTGATCGTGTCATGTGATCATGTCATGTGATCATGTCATGTGATCATGTCATGTGATCATGTCATGTGATTATGTCATGTGATGTCATGTGATCATGTCATGTGATGTCATGTGATCCTGTCATGTGATCATGTCATGTGATCATGTCATGTGATGTCATGTGATCATGTCATGTGATCATGTCATGTGATGTCATGTGATCATGTCATGTGATTATGTCATGTGATGTCATGTGATCATGTCATGTGATCATGTCATATGATCGTGTCATGTGATCGTGTCATGTGATCATGTCATGTGATCATGTCATGTGATGTCATGTGATCATGTCATGTGATCATGTCATGTGATCATGTCATGTGATCATGTCATGTGATGTCATGTGATCATGTCATGTGATTATGTCATGTGATGTCATGTGATCATGTCATGTGATGTCATGTGATCCTGTCATGTGATCATGTCATGTGATCATGTCATGTGATGTCATGTGATCATGTCATGTGATGTCATGTGATCATGTCATGTCATGTGATGTCATGTGATCATGTCATGTGATTATGTCATGTGATGTCATGTGATCCTGTCATGTGATCATGTCATGTGATCATGTCATGTGATGTCATGTGATCATGTCATGTGATCATGTCATGTGATGTCATGTGATCATGTCATGTTATTATGTCATGTGATGTCATGTGATCATGTCATGTGATTATGTCATGTGATGTCATGTGATCATGTCATGTGATGTCATGTGATCATGTCATGTGATCATGTCATGTGATGTCATGTGATCATGTCATGTGATTATGTCATGTGATGTCATGTGATCATGTCATGTGATTATGTCATGTGATGTCATGTGATCATGTCATGTGATCCTGCTGAGAACAGCTTTAGTCCAGTTTAAGTGATCAATTTGTCGACTTGACCATGAATTCTCTGAAGTCTGCTCTTGATGTTGCAGCGCAGTTAAAACAGGAGGTGCTCGCTCTGTTTGTTGCTGGTGGTAAGTGTCAGGCATTTCAAAATGCTGGCCTTCTGGTGGTCTCTAAAAGTCTCTAAAAGCACAGTAGGAGGTAGAGCTCCTGTGTTATGGAATCAGCTCCGGTCCATGTTAAAGGCGACACAGTCTCTTCATTTAAGACCAGGGTTAAAACGTTCCTCTCTGAAATGGCTTATGGTCAGACCAGTTAGGAACAGAAATATGAATCTACAATTTCAGCTTTGCTGCCCTAGGAGTAACTATGAGGGAAGTATGGCAGCTTGAGCTCTATCCTCTGCTTCTGAATACTTATTCTATCAAACAATATTTAATATTTAATTCCACTTGCAAACTGTTCATTGCCTTTTCTTCCTCTTCTCCCACTTCCCGCGGTTTGGTAGTTTTTCCTGGCCGAGAAGGAGGGTCTAAGGACGTTTGTCTAAGGACACGGGACCCTGGGACATTTGTCTAAGGACCAGGGACCCTGGGACATTTGTCTAAGGACCAGGGACCCTGGGACATTTGTCTAAGGACCAGGGACCCTGGGACATTTGTCTAAGGACCAGGGACCCTGGGACATTTGTCTAAGGACCAGGGACCCTGGGACATTTGTCTAAGGACCGGGGACCCTGGGACATTGCCAAGTCCCTATGAACATTGTTTAATCTGGTTTTCACTGTCGCTCCTCGAGGAAACTGCTGTTGTGATTTGGGGCGTTACAAAAGAAATTTGAATTGAATTCAAGTCTATTTTAAATATTGTATCATTTGTGACTTCCACGCTGAGTTCATCGTCCTGTTTTGAGTATTTTTGCCTGTTCAAAACATCATTTTTTGTTGTGAATGTCATCACTTTGAAATAAATGAATAGTCATTTGCCAGTGGACACTTTTGTCCTCACTCAGCCCCATGTCCAGCTGCTGTCTTCTCACAGGTTTATCACACTCTTATCTCAACGCTGACTTTTGCAAACTTTCCGTGCTTCACACAAGTCTATAAAAGAATGAGCAGCTCTTTAAACTGCACTGAACAGTCACCATGAAGTTTGTCATCTTGGCTTTGTTTGTTGCTGGGGGTAAGTTGCTGTCACATAACTGTTTTTGTGACTAAATCTTCTTATTCCTTCCTGTTTTTGCAAACGTTTCTGCTGTATTGTTCCCTCAGCATACGGCTGCGGCCTGCCCACCTTCCCTCCTATTGTGACCAGAGTGGTCGGAGGAGAGGACGTGAGACCCAACAGCTGGCCCTGGCAGGTACACTCAAAATACTTGACTTTATGCATTAATACTCCTGGAAGTAATCCTGAGACAGCAGTTTGGATACGTCGTAATACTCACTTGTTTAATACAATGGCTGAAGACATTTCTCACCTGCATAATTCCATAGAAATTGAAGTTAAAACACATTTCCATTGTAATTATTCCGCGTGTCCCCACAAGGTTTCACTGCAGTACCAGAGCGGCAGCAGCTTCTACCACACATGTGGAGGTACTCTGATCTCCAGCGAGTGGGTTCTGACCGCTGCTCACTGCATTGGGTTTGTACGACACTAATACTACAGCAATACTACAGTCATACTACAGCAATACTACAGTAATACTACAGTCATACTACAGTCATACTACAGTCATACTACAGCAATACTACAGTAATACTACAGTCATACTACAGTCATACTACAGTCATACTACAGCAATACTACAGCAATACTACAGTCATACTACAGTCATACTACAGTCATACTACAGTCATACTACAGTCATACTACAGCAATACCATAGTATTACAGCAATACTTTAGTAATACTACAGTACTACTACAGTGATACTACAGTAATACTACAGCAATACTACAGTAATACTACAGTAATACTACAGTCATACTACAGTCATACTACAGTCATACTACAGTCATACTACAGTCATACTACAGCAATATCATAGTATTACAGCAATACTTTAGTAATACTAAAGTACAACTACAGTCATACTACAGCAATACTACAGCAATACTACAGTCATACTACAGTCATACTAGTCATACTACAGCAATACTACAGTAATACTACAGTCATACTACAGTCATACTACAGTCATACTACAGCAATATCATAGTATTACAGCAATACTTTAGTAATACTACAGTACTACTACAGTCATACTACAGCAATATCATAGTATTACAGCAATACTTTAGTAATACTACAGTACTACTACAGTGATACTACAGTAATACTACAGCAATACTACAGTCATACTACAGTCATACTACAGTCATACTACAGTCATACTACAGCAATACTACAGTAATACTACAGGCATACTACAGCAATACTACAGTAATACTACAGTCATACTACAGTCATACTACAGTCATACTACAGCAATATCATCGTATTACAGCAATACTTTAGTAATACTACAGTACTACTACAGCGATACTACAGTAATACTACAGCAATACTACAGTCATACTACAGTCATACTACAGCAATACTACAGTAATACTACAGTCATACTACAGCAATACTACAGTAATACTACAGTCATACTACAGTCATACTACAGCAATATCATAGTATTACAGCAAGACTTTAGTAATACTACAGTACTACTACAGTCATACTACAGCAATATCATAGTATTACAGCAATACTTTAGTAATACTACAGTACTACTACAGTGATACTACAGCAATACTACAGTAATACTACAGTCATACTACAGTCATACTACAGTCATACTACAGCAATATCATAGTATTACAGCAATACTTTAGTAATACTACAGTACTACTACAGTCATACTACAGTAATACTACAGTCATACTACAGTCATACTACAGTCATACTACAGTCATACTACAGTAATACTACAGTCATACTACAGTCATACTACAGTCATACTACAGCAATATCATAGTATTACAGCAATACTTTAGTAATACTACAGTACTACTACAGTCATACTACAGCAATATCATAGTATTACAGCAATACTTTAGTAATACTACAGTACTACTACAGTGATACTACAGTAATACTACAGCAATACTACAGTAATACTACAGTCATACTACAGTAATACTACAGCAATTCTACAGTAATACTACAGTCATACTACAGTCATACTACAGTCATACTACAGTCATACTACAGTAATACTACAGCAATACTACAGTCATACTACAGTCATTCTACAGTAATACTACAGTAATACTACAGTCATACTACAGTCATACTACAGTCATTCTACAGTAATACTACAGTAATACTACAGTCATACTACAGTCATACTACAGCAATATCATAGTATTACAGCAATACTACAGTAATACTAGTGTAATACTACAGCAATGCTTTTTATTGACTCAACACTGTGACCTTAACGCAGGCAACAAGAAACTACACAATACGAGAAACATCGAGTAAATCTTTCTTTTCCATCAAACACATTTCTACAGAGCTTGAAAACTGCTGTTCAGGTGAAACGACCTAATAACCACAGGCCAATTGCAATCCTCCCTGTAGTGTCTAAAGTCCAGGAGAAGGCTGTTGCCGAGCAACTTATGGAACGACTTGAGTCAAATCAACTGCTGCATCCTCAGCAGTTTGGATTTAGACAAAAGTACAACAGGGAAACTGCTAACTAGTTGTTGCTGTAAAAGATTGAAAGCTGTCAAGACAAAGTCTTAGTTGTTTGTGCAGTTTTTAGACCTGAAAGGCCTTTGGTGCTGTGTTTGATGAACAATCTCAACAAAGAAGACATTACTATAGTTCAAAATGTATCTTGAGAGCAGACAACAATATGTTAAGGTCATTGAGGTTAAATCTAGCCTCCGCACTAATGACATGGGGGTGCCGCAAGGTTCCGTGTTAGGACTGCTGTTGTTTGCTATGAATACAAAGGACTTTTCAGACTGCAGGGTGTCAACTACCGGCTCTATGCAGATGGTCATCCATGTGTCCACTCTGGAACAACACAGCTCTGCTCAACATCTCCACCCGGCGCAAACAATCCCAAGAATCCCACTTAACCCTAAATGTTAAGAAAACTGATGCTATTTGTTTTTCTATCAGAGCGTTCTTCAGATCGCACCTCTGATGTAATTAACTGAATAAATAGTATTCTTCCCATTACTGGATCGACTGAGAGCAGAAGTAAATGATGTATAAAAACTGTTCCCATGTGGATAGTACGTGTGCTTTGTGTGAGCAGAAGCCGCACCTACAGAGTTTACCTGGGCAAACACAACCTGAAAGAGAACGAGGCCGACTCCGAGGCCATCAGCCCTGCTAAGATCATCGTGCACGAGAACTGGGACTCTTCCAGGATCCGGTAACATACAGTTTTATCAGACGACATTTTATCACTAAACTGGAGGCAAAAGCGTAAACCAATCGAAGAAGTACAATTCAATGTATGTTTCCAAAGCAACGACATCGCCCTGATTAAGCTGTCCAAGCCTGTGACCATCTCTGACGCCATCCGACCCGCCTGCCTGCCCAACGCCGGGGACGTGCTGCCCAACAACTTCCCCTGCTACGTGACTGGCTGGGGACGCCTCTGGAGTGAGTGCACGCTACACAAGTATAAGCTTTGAGACGCTCGATGGGAACGTTCCACAGTGACGTTTGGGATGAACACGATGTCAGAAGAGGGGAGAGACCTGTAGGTGAAGAAGAGAGATCCAACATTACACAAATGAACACTTTTTGTTCATGGTATTAAAAGTATAGTTACAATAGAAACAATTACCAAGGAATAGGCTTGATATGCCGTTCCAAGTTCAAAATGTTTTTTTAGACACTAGACTGTAATTTACAACACAAAATAACAATACTGACAAAACTGTTCCTGTTCAGGAAAGTATCAGGAAGTATTCAGAAAAAAAAAAAAGTATCAATACTTCCTCAAATGAGTATCTAGTTTGAAAACCATATTAAAGACCAAACCTCACTCTATTCATCTTGTGGCTTGATCTTTTTATTCTGTCTGAAATGGCTTAATACCACATTTTTAAAAATAAATTTGAGGAAACAAACAAACAATAACTTCCCTCCATTAGATTCTTTCTGACAGTTATTCAATGAGATTTAATTTGAATATCCTGTGATTGTGGATGTTGTGTTGTCCAGCTGGGGGCCCCATCGCTGACATTCTGCAGCAGGCTCTCCTCCCCGTGGTGGACCATGCCACCTGCTCCAGGTACGACTGGTGGGGCAGTCTGGTCACCACCAGCATGACCTGCGCCGGAGGAGACGGACAACTGGCCAGCTGCAATGTAAGTCTCATCAGAAGACGCTGTGTGTGAATACGTCAGCTTAAGACCTTCTGTTTTCACACTTCTCCTGGTTTTGTCCTTGTTTAGCCCTCGTTCTGTTCTGACGTAGACTTGGGTTGGCCCTCTTCTTTTTTTAACTGTTTTATTTTTCATCAGAATATAAAACATACACAAACTCAACAACAATTATTACACCAGAAGAGCAAGACAAAAAATACGGGAAATCAAAATTAAAAAAATAATTAATAATAATAATAATAAATAAAAAACTGCTAGACTTGGTGAGGCTTAAGTTTTAGGAGCAACAGTTGAGAATAAGGGTGTGGCATCAGAAAAAAGGGGGGAAAGAATAAATAAATAAAAAAGACTTTTCATTGATATACGTATCCATACATAAACGCCCACATACATATATATATATATATATATATATATTTACACACATATGCACATAGTCGGCCATATATTCATATAGATATACACATATACGTACCTCTCACCTACATATACACACACAAAGAGGAATTACTCAAGATAATTCAAGATAATTGGTTTGGCCTTCTTCTAGTGAGAGATGGGCAATTAAGATAATGCATTGATTAAATTGTGTTTTTAGCAGGGTTATTATGCAGAGTTATGAATATGTGGTGATGTGGAATAGATGGAGATGAGTCAAACTTAGGCCAAGAGAGACAGAAGGAATAAAACTGAATCCATCAATACTGAATCTAACATTTGGTCACGTAAAATGCTCATTGTAATTTACAATAATCTCGATTTGATCGCGCAGACAATTTGCTGCATGTCCTTCCCCAGTCTCATCCCCATTGCACGCTGCACAGTCCTTTAAATAAGAGTGTAATCTAATGTGTCATATGGACTTTAAGTAACTAGTATTAAAAGGAACTGGACAGTGCCGCAGTGGTGACCCTCCATCTGCCCCCACAGGGAGACTCCGGTGGTCCCCTGAACTGCAAGAGCTCGGATGGTTCCTGGGAGGTCCATGGAGTGGTCAGCTTCGGCTCCAGTATGGGCTGCAACTACCCCAAGAAGCCCTCCGTCTTCACCAGGGTCAGCGCCTACTCCTCCTGGATCAGCAACGTGAGTCACAAATGCTTTACTTTGTCTCTAAATTCACCCTGACAAAGTTTGATGCAACACTCTTTAGTTGTTGTTTTTCAAAACATCTGATTACAGCAATATTTATATTGTGTTGCATTAAAATAAGCAGGTTTGTGTAGTTGCATTGTCTGTAGTTGCTGTTCCTTGAAAACTGCTAATGCTTGAATGACCTTTGCTGTGATTAATGCAACACTGTCTCTTTCAGGTCATGACCAGCAACTAAGAAGTGGACTCACTGGTTTTCATATATTTGTTTTTGCACAAAATAAATATAATGAACACGTTTTAGAATCATCTCTTTTTTGTCTGTCAAAAACCTGCATTAAACGATTTTCATTTACAAATACATGTGAAGAAGGGAAGATTTGTATTGCATTCTGAAAACAAATGTAGAAAAAGCTTCAGTTGTTTCATCTGGACTCAGTTTAGAAAAAATATGATTTAGTTACTTTTTCTAAACTGAGTCCAGATGAAACAACTGAAGCTTTTTCTACAATGGAACACACCTGGACCAATGAGGGAAACACCCACATTCTGAAAACAACTCAAAACAGATTAGAATTGTGGTGGAGCCATGTTGGTCTTGTAGGACATCGGTTCTCAAAGTGGGTCCCTGGACCATGTGTTGGGGGTCTGGCATGATGTGGTTTAAGTGCCACTGCAGAGGTGATAGTGTTAAAAAAACAAAAAAAACAATGAGGCAGCATCCAATCAGAGATGGAGAAGAGCATTTCAGACAGCCAATCAGAGCTCAGAGCAGGGGACGGTGCAGAGGAGAGGGTCAGTCTGACCTCTGTATGCAACAAACACTACAGACTGTCCAATCTGTGACTTTAAAAGGTTTAAACGTGAAAAGAACAAGATGATTCAGTTGAAATGAGTCTTGATTGCTCGACCTCAGCTTTACCTGCTGAGCTACAGTAACACGAGTCACAACGTTAAATTAAGACACATTTCTGTAGTTAAAGAATGTATAGATGGGGGGATGTTAGTATATTATATGCAGACCCCCCCCACTCCGCTGATGATGCCCCAGACACTGTGACAACATTGATCTTTACTGAATTTCTTGTTTTTTTCCCTAGTTCTAAGTTGAACTTCTGAATTTGATTGTGATTTCAGTATAAAAATATACCAAGGACCACAACGTCAAGAGGTCTAAATAAAAGAAAGAAAATATAAGTAATAAAAATCCTACTTCCAGCAAAAATTCAAGCATGACTGGAGGTCATAAAATGATTTGTCAAGAAAAATAAACATACAGCACGTGTCTTCTCCCTCGCTCCAGGCGGGTGCCAGGATTAATTCACATAACTCGTATTTGAATATTAGCACATTAATGTCCAAAAAGACATAAATAATGTGCACAATTAGTTAGTGATCATTAGATATTACACAGAAATCCTGTTAAAAGAAAGCATGTTAAATATAAAAAGAAAGACACCAGCTTTATTCCTGTTAAAACATGACTTAACTGTGGTTTATCACTCCTCTAGCCACACCCAGGCCTGATTACTGCCATGTTTCTTCTCAATCAAGACATCACTTAAAAATGACCTGCCTGACGAAGTGAAGTGGACCAAAAGATCATCAAAATCTAGACATCATGCCGAGATCCGAAATTCAGGAACAAATGAGAAAGAAAGTAATGGAGAGCTATCGGCCTGGAAAAGGTTCTGAAGCCAGCGAACCACAGTGAGAGTCATTATCCACAAAGGGCTCTCACCGTGAAGATTCCCAGAGGGCGGCTTTACCAAAGTGACTCCAGCGACGACTCAGCCAAGAGGTCACGAAGGACCCCACAACATCCACAGACCTCAGTGACCTCAGTTAAGGTCAGTGTTCATGACTCCACCATAAGAAAGACAAAAATGGCCTGTTCCAAGGCGAAAACCACTGCTGAGCAACAGGAACATCAAGGCTCGTCTCAAGTTTGCCAGAAAACATCACGTAAGAGAAAAAATAAGAAATCAGGAAGACACATTTTCACACCACCGTATTTACCAAAGAAACCTCTGTACAGACCAGTCTAGCCTCTAGGGGGCGGTACAGACATATGAGTACAGCAGAGAAAGAGAGAGAGAGAGAGAAAGAGAGAGAGACAGAGACAGAGAGACAGACAGAGAGAGAGAGAGAGACAGAGAGACAGAGAGACAGACAGAGAGAGAGAGAGAGAGACAGAGAGACAGAGAGACAGACAGAGAGAGAGAGAGAGAGACAGAGAGAGAGAGAGAGAGACAGAGACAGAGAGACAGACAGACAGAGAGAGAGACAGAGAGAGAGAGAGACAGAAAGAGAGAGGAGAGATTGCAGATTTTGATTCCAATTAAAACATAATTTTGTTTTAAATGGCAATTCTACTCTGGATTACTCTCATTACATACGGTTACTTAAATGTTATTTTATTCATAAAAGTCAACAATTGTGGAAATAAACTTGAACACGTTCACAAACAGAATCATCACATGCGAGTGCTCTTCACAGTACATACTAAACATACTAAACATATTAAACAGACAAAGGACACACTGCATTGGCGTAGTATAAAACCAGAAACTGTCCAATTCATTATCAAAATAACATTATAAAAATGACACATCTGTATTAAAAACAAACACTTTTAGAGCACGAGTGGCAATAACACAGCCTCAGCCCATCGATCAATACAATCAGTACAATCCAGTCAAATGGAACCAAAACGGCCTTCATTTTGTCAGTTAAACCTCTGCACGTCCAAAACTACACGTCAGATCATGTGATGAATGTGGCAGATATGTACTCGATATGTTCCTGCAGCTGTCGTCCACTCTCCATTCGCCTTCATTCCTGGCGTAGCTGGCGGGTTAAAGCGGCGATGAGCGACGGTCACAGCGGTCAAAGAGGCTCTGTGTGCCGGGCTCGACGCGCCATGGCAACCAGGAAACTACTTCAAACTATTCACGCATACACACTGTGCTTCTCAGTCTGCCTCGATGCCACCGTGGAGAATACTACACGTTTAAAGACGCGGGAGAAACACTGAAGTCCCCCTTTTCGCAGCTCATTTGCATAAAACCTGGACGAATACAAATGACACAGGTTTAGACAAATCTTGCCTTTCATTTACGGATGATATTTGGCTTTGTATTTCAATATATTTCATCATTTTTGCATTAGTTAACATTGCATAGATATTTAAAAAGTAACGTTCGGGTGGTGGTGTAAAACCAGGTATTTCTGGGCTTCTACTTCCTGTTTTGAGGACATTCGACCGTTAAAAAGACATATTTTGGTTTGGAAATGCTACTCGCTAATGCTATGGCCGCGGCGTTCGTTTACCGTCACACTGGAAGTCGCGGAATGTGCTGGTTCATGGATCTGCGTTTCAAAAAGGCAGGTGTTTTTGTAGAAGCGTCGGGCGTTTTTCTAACCCTGAAGTCGACTGTAAAATGTAATGGAAATGTCAATTATTTACTTTTCCAAGACGTTGTTTCTTTGCCTTTCTTAACATCGGTGACCTGCGACTGACTTTAACGGTCGACTGGAAAGCACCTGAGGGTACGATTTTCATTAATAAATAAAGTACGAAGCGTCGCTGGCGTTAAAGCGACACCGTGCAAGGCGGTTGGTGCAGAGCAATTCAACACACACAGCACCATAAAAGAACACGATCGCCTTTTTGGAGCTTTTAATCATTATTATATTGTTGTACTGTCATCCAAATGTGCCTGGAGTTGTATTTGATTTAAATTAAATTGCGTTTGCGAGGTTGTTCTGCTCCGAGTGTTAAAACTTTCCCTGGATAGCGGTCACGTTGCCCAAGGGCTGTAGTTTTCAAAGTGTGTTTTCCAATTTAGACGTTAATTTAGGTTGAAATGCTAAAGTAACTAAAGGAATGTTTAGAGTTCACTTTAAAAGGCAAGTCAGTTTCCAGTCTTTGCCAGAGAATAAACAACAGGTTTGGTTTCTTTTCTTACAGCACGAGGTATTAAACTGATTTCTAAAGTGCCAATACAAACATATCACTAAATTGGACGCCGACAGCACCAATGTAACATAACGGCACTTCAGGTTAAATTAAAAACAAAGACTAATTTCTTTATAAAAGTAACAAAGTTTTTACAATTGAGGCAAAAGACAGCTTTAGAAATCCAACTATTTAAAGGCGACATTTGTAAACGACGTGTAAAAAATCCAGCTCGAATATAGAAAAGGCTGAAACAAACGGGAGGAATGGGCACTTCCTGAGACAAATAAGGCAAGATAAAGTACGCCACATCATGTACAAATATAAATACTTCACAATTGACTCTGCATCAGCGCCATGAAGGTTTACGATGTAGTATTTAGTATCCAAAACTACACAATATAGAATCAGTGGAACGTGATCAATAATAGTGTGCAATTTGACCAATTCTGACCATTTATTCAAGAGCAAAAGTCAATTGTGGTCAGTCTTTACTTTTGTGTGCGCACGCAACATCCTTAAAGTCTAGAAAAATCCCACATTTTGGCATTTTAAAAAGTGGAGCAGCGATAGATGGAACAGCAGGATTTGTGAAGCGCGTGACGTTCCTCGTCATAACAGTCTCATCGCTATGGTAACGTCCAGTTCAGAAGTGCACTCGAGTCATATTATCATCCAGTCTTTTGGCACAATCTGCTTTATTTCTTACCCGTCCAGTGCGATTCCAGACCATTCAGGGCTTTGAAAGAATATGGCATTACGTTTCAACATACTGTTTTATAAAGTGCCATTTGGTTTGTCCATAATCCAACGCCTCAAAATGGCGGAAGTTTAAAGCGGAGGCACTTTATCCTCGTACTGCGGCGGCGGCGTTAGAGGTTCGATGCTGATCGGTGCCGGCGCTTGGGGAACGTCGCCATCTTTCATGTGTGATTTCTCAGACTTTATCCTCCGAATCTTAATGGGCAGAAGTTTGTTTTTCCCCGGCGCGCGGTGAGCGGGAGCGGGCTGTTCGCTTGTACCCGTGGCGACGGCGGTGACGCTGGCCCCCTCGGACTCGTACTGAACTCTGTCCGCGGGCACCAGGTCGTCGTAGGAGGGCAGCTGGGAGACGCTGGGCCGCAGGTTGCTCTGTCGGACCGGGTACTGACCGCTGCCCACGGCCTCCTCGTACGTGGGGACGGCGTAGCGCTGGGCCTGCTCCTCGGCTCTGGACGGGCGAGGACAGAAGAGACTTTAGTGACAGAAGTATGCAAATTATAACGCCAGAGACGCCAGAGTAATGCTAGGGTAAGACTAGAAAAACACGCCAGGGTAAGACTAGAAAAACACCATAGTAAGGCTGCCCCAAATAAATTGTATGTTTGCTGTAGGTAGGTAAATTCTTTTTTTGTTTTACTTTGAAGGCTTAAAAAAAAAATCTAATTTGTATATAAAATCCACTCATTTAATGATAATTAACGCTCGGTTGGCACTCAGCGTCACAGAATCTTTTTCACCTGTCAAGTCCACTAGCACATCACGCCCCGTATCAGTCCGTCTTAAAACCATCAACTTAACAGGCTTTCGCGACATTTTTGGCTTTAAAATATTTCTAGCGAGTTCCATCGATACAAAATTATTCAACACAGCGCTTTTTTTGAAAAAACGGTCGGAGATTTAAGACAAACTAAAATATTTTTTTTCAGTCGGCCATTTTTTACCAAGTCGGTCGAGTTACGGCAAACAGACATATTTTTTTGCTCTGCCTAATGCCAATGTAAAACCCCATAGTAACGGCATGGTAACGAGCACGTGCAGCGTGTTGTGAGCATGTGCAGCGTGCAGCTAGTGACTGAGTCTTGTCCTCACGCCAAAGACAAATAAACAGACGCACATTTTGAAAAACTCTTTCTCCTTCGTTATAATCACTATTCTGTATCTGAGGAGTAAATGTAACAATGATGTGGAGAGTTTGATTTAAATAAACTAAAACAGTGTGTTCTGTTGTTGTGCTGCTCTTGCCTCAATATAATGTTAGAAATAAGACGGATGAACCAAAAGAGATGGTGAAAAAGGGTATTTTGTTTACCGTTGGCTTCACTTTCAAATGATCATTTCTCATAAATGATGCATAGATGAGGTTAATAAATGCAGAGCACATACTCCACCTCTGACTTCTACAAAGAGCACATATTTTACAGTAATCTAACGAGCCCTGGACTTTGAACACGGGTTTGCTGCCATCACCAGCTCATTAAACTTTAAATAGTTCCGTCTCTGTTGTCGTTTCTTTTAACCATGTTCTAATGTTCCTTCATGAAAAACATACTTTGAGTTGTGCCTCGTTTCAGTCACCATGATTGAATAATGCTTCATAATAGCAGCGCCCCCTGGCCAAGGTCAGATCTGTGGAGAGGAGACCCCACTCCCAGTAAGAATGCAGCTTTTGGAGATATTTTGTAACGCTAAATGATAGTATTTACTATTTTACACAGTTGTAGCTGTATTTTAGATCAGTCTTCACTACAAAAGTTGATATATAACTGATTTTAAACTGACTGAAGTTAGGTGCAGACTCCTTGCACCTTCTTCAGGCCATTTGACAATCCTTTAATTGTATTTTTGTTTAAGCTCACGTAATGGCAAATTATTATTAAAGATAACGGGGCTGTACGTTTTGTGCAGTTAAGACTGGTTTTCATGTGTACTTTGGCGTTTGCATATATTGTACATCACCTCTGGTTTTGGTCGTACACCACATACACGCACCCATTTTGCCGTGTGAGACATAACATACCAGACACTTACCACAGTTCTGTCTGTGCCTCATGTAGCTGAAGGTGTTAGCGTTAGCATACGTCATGTAGCTCCTTCACTGGAACTCCTCCAGGTTTCTACGCTTTTTTCCCAAAGAGGTTTTTTTTGTAGTTTTTCCTGGCCGAGAAGGAGAGTCTAAGGACAGAGGACCCTGGGACATCGTCCCTCGCCACCACAGACATTGTCTGACTCCATCGCCACCACAGACATTGTTGATTCATTTCTCCCTGTGGCCCTCAGAGGCAACTGTTGTTGTGATTTTGGGCCTTACAAAAATAAATTGATTTGATTTGATTTGTTAGCGTTAGCATACGTCATGTAGCTGAAGGTGTTAGCGTTAGCATACGTCATGTAGCTGAAGGTGTTAGCGTTAGCATACGTCATGTAGCTGAAGGTGTTAGCGTTAGCATACGTCATGTAGCTGAAGGTGTTAGCGTTAGCATACGTCATGTAGCTGAAGGTGTTAGCGTTAGCATACGTCATGTAGCTGAAGGTGTTAGCGTTAGCATACGTCATGTAGCTGAAGGTGTTAGCGTTAGCGTACGTCATGTAGCTGAAGGTGTTAGCGTTAGCATGTTAGCGTACGTCATGTAGCTGAAGGTGTTAGCGTTAGCATACGTCATGTAGCTGAAGGTGTTAGCGTTAGCATACGTCATGTAGCTGAAGGTGTTAGCGTTAGCATACGTCATGTAGCTGAAGGTGTTAGCGTTAGCATACGTCATGTAGCTGAAGGTGTTAGCGTTAGCATACGTCATGTAGCTGAAAGTGTTAGCGTTAGCATACGTCATTTAGCTGAAGGTGTTAGCGTTAGCATACGTCATGTAGCTGAAGGTGTTAGCGTTAGCGTACGTCATGTAGCTGAAGGTGTTAGCGTTAGCATGTTAGCGTACGTCATGTAGCTGAAGGTGTTAGCGTTAGCATACGTCATGTAGCTGAAGGTGTTAGCGTTAGCATGTTAGTATACGTCATGTAGCTGAAGGTGTTAGCGTTAGCATACGTCATGTAGCTGAAGGTGTTAGCGTTAGCATACGTACACCTATTCACCATGTTCTCTCATCTATTATTATTTTAAACTGCATTTCAAGATGAAATGTCTGTTCTTGGTTTTGGATTTTATCAAATACATTTCCCCAAAAGATGCGACTTATACTCCAGTTTTTCTTCTTCTCTATTATGTACTTTTTGGTAGGTGCAACTTATACTCCAGAAAATACGGTATTCATCAGTCGACAGATCCACTCACGTTTCCGCGTCGGTCTGGCCCGGCGCCGCCTGGTTCTGCGTTTGCTGCTGCTGCTGGAGAAAGTGCCGCTCGCGCTGCTTGTTCCTCATCCCCAGACACAGGGACAGCAGCAGAATGGCCACGCCCGAGCCCACCAGCACGAACGCCACAGACGAGGCCTTGCTCTTCTTGCCCGTGGGGTCCGGGTCGGCGCCGACGCTGTGGTTGCCGGACGGCTCGGCCGGCACCACGCTCCACACGATCATGACGATGCCCAGCGCCACCAGGCCCACGCCCAGAGCGCACAGCGCGTACTGGGAGCCCGAGTTCCCGGTGTCGTTCGGGTTGACGGCGCCGCTCCCTGCGACTCGGCTGCCATTTTGGCTCGTCGGGGTCTCCGCACTTGTTGAGCGCATTGTTTTTCCTTTTGTCTTTTTGAAGGACGTGGATTTCGAGCAGGTCAGAGGGTTGTACAACAGCGTCAAATTCTGTGAAGAAGAAGGAGAAAAAGAAAGATAAGTACAGCAATGTTTGTGTTCTCATGTTTAAAATCAATAGGTTAAATATTTAGTCTTGTAGAACGTGGGCCTGGAGCTAAACCATCTTGACTAGAGATCGATCTTAACTTAAATCGATCAATCGCAACTAATTGATGATTGAAATAATTGGCAGCTAATCTAGTAATTGAATAAAATTGAGCCATTTGCGTGAAAAGGACACGGAAAATGAGTCGATTCAGTGTTTTTATAAAGGCAACAAGCAAAATTAAAGCCGCAAGCGGCATCCAACGGCCCTCGCGGGCCGCCGGCCTTCCCACTCTGCGCTTTCGACTTGATAAAGATGGCGCCCTTATTGTGTCTTGAATAAAAAAAGAACTTGACAGACGGCGACACATTGGACATGGCCAATCCAGTGCAAATGAACACAAGTGTCAGTCAAATTTGCTGCGCCGCCGCACAGAGACCGTAGCACTTGGAATAAAAATATGGATAACTTTTGATGCCGCGCTTGTGTAGATGATTTTTCCCAAAGTAAAGCTTGATCGAGCTATTGCCCACAGAGGAGTTTGTTAAAGTGTGAAGCGTAAATGTGAACATTTCAAGGATTTGGCGTTTTTCCCATTTGTGACAGTATATTTGCAGCTCCACGGCACAGAGACCGTACCACTTAAAATCAAAATATGGATAACTTTTGATGCCCCGCTTGTGTAGATGATTTTCCCCAAATATGAGCTTGATCGGGCAATCGGCCTAGGAGGAGTTCGTTAAAGTGTGAAGCGTAAGAATGTGGTGATTTTAGAGATTTCGCTGTTTTCCCATTTCTGACATATATTTGCGGGTCCGCCACACAGAGACCGTAGCACTTAGAATCAAAATATGGATACGTTTTGATGCCCCGCTTGTGTAGATGATATTCTCCAAATATGAACTTGATCGGACAATCGCCCTAGGAGGAGTTTGTTAAAGTGTGAAGCGTAAAAATGTGGTGATTTGAGCGATTCTACGATTTTCCCATAAGGATAACATGGGATGTTTCTGTCAACGCTACGGTTACGCCGTACAAAATATGACTTTGGCTCTCATACTTTTATGATCAGGATGGCAAATTAGAATTTTGTTCAAAATATCATGTCATCTGGAAAAACTCTATTGTTTATAGGCCACTCTGAAGGCCAAATAGTCAGAATTCTGGGAAACGTTTGCGGCTCCGTCGCACAAAGACCGTAAAAGTTATCCTTAAAATTTGGATAACTTTAGATACACCACTTGTCTAGAGGACGTACACCGATTTTGAGGTTGGTGGGCAAAACGCACTAGGAGGAGTTCGTTAAAGTGTAAAACATAAAAATGTGGTAATTTGAGAGATTTTGTGGTTTTCCCATAGGGATAACATGGGAGGTTTCTGTCATCGCTACGACTACGGCGTAAAAATTTTGGCATTTTTGTGATTGGCTTTTGTGATCGGGACGGCAAAATAGAATTTTGGGTAAAGTTTAGACAATTTTGGTAAAACTAATTTTTGACCTTCAATGTTAATTTAAAGGTCACTCTGTAGGGGGCGCTATCACTGCCATTTCAATTTTGTCAGCCTAAACTGGTCCAAACTAGAAAGTTTAACAACTGATTCAAATTTGGTCCTAATCGGACTGGTTTTGATCAAATGGGAGCAATTTTTAGACCTGCAATATTCCAAAATAAGTTGTCCAACTTTGCGGCTGCGCCGCACACAGACCGTTAAAGGTATCTCAAAAAATTGAATAACTTTAGATGCCCCACTTGTCCAGAGGACGTCCGCCGATTTTGAAGTCGGTGGGCAAAACGCCCTAGGAGGAGTTCGTCAAAGTTTGACGTAAACAAAATGGCTAACTCAGCTTGTTTTCATTTTCAAAGGAAGATGGCGGCCATAGGGTAAGTTTGGGGGCGTGGCCACAATGATTTTTTTTGTTTATCCTCACGAGAGGAATGCGTGTCCCGAATTTCGTAGCTTTACGCCAAAGTTGACCTCGGGGCGTCTCCCATAGGCGCAATGTATTTTGACTTTTGTCGGTGGCGCTGTCGCGCCATTTTTTAACGAAAAAAAAAATGGCCCAGAAAAAATAAAAATTTCCGCCGATTCTGAATTTTGGGCAAAGTTTGGTGAGTTTTTGAGCATGTTCAGGGGGTCAAATTAGAGATCAAAGCGCTGAAGAAGAACAAGAAAAATAATAATAATTAAAGCCGCAAGCGGCATCCAACGGCCCTCGCGGGCCGCCGGCCTTCCGACTCTGCGCTTTCGACTTGATAAAGATGGCGCCCTTATTGTGTCTTGAATTAAAAAAGAACTTGACAGACGGCGACACATTGGACATGGCCAATCCAGTGCAAATGAACACAAGTGTCAGTCAAATTTGCTGCGCCGCCGCACAGAGACCGTAGCACTTGGAATAAAAATATGGATAACTTTTGATGCCGCGCTTGTGTAGATGATATTTCCCAAAGTAAAGGTTGATCGAGCTATTGCCCACGGAGGAGTTTGTTAAAGTGTGAAGCGTAAATGTGAACATTTCAAGGATTTGGCGTTTTTCCCATTTGTGACAGTATATTTGCAGCTCCACGGCACAGAGACCGTACCACTTAAAATCAAAATATGGATAACTTTTGATGCCCTGTTTGTGTAGATGATTTTCCCCAAATATGAGCTTGATCAGGCAATCGCCCTAGGAGGAGTTCATTAAAGTGTGAAGCGTAAAAATGTGGTCATTTTAGAGATTTCGCTGTTTTCCTATTTCTGACATATTTGCAGCTCCACGGCACAGAGACCGTAGCACTTGAAATCAAAATATGGATACGTTTTGATGCCCCGCTTGTGTAGATGATATTCCCCAAATATGAACTTGATCGGACAATCGCCCTAAGAGGAGTTCATTAAAGTGTGAAGCGTAAAAATGTGGTGATTTGAGCGATTCTGCGATTTTCCCATAAGGATAACATGGGATGTTTCTGTCATCGCTACGGTTACGCCGTACAAAATATGACTTTGGCTCTCATACTTGTATGATCAGGATGGCAAATTAGAATTTTGTGCAAAATATCATGTCATTTGGAAAAACTCTATTGTTTATAGGCCACTCTGAAGGCCAAATAGTCAGAATTCTGGGAAACGTTTGCGGCTCCGTCGCACAGAGACCGTAAAAGTTATCCTTAAAATTTGGATAACTTTAGATGCACCACTTGTCTAGAGGACGTACACCGATTTTGAGGTTGGTGGGCAAAACGCACTAGGAGGACTTCGTTAAAGTGTAAAACATAAAAATGTGGTAATTTGAGAGATTTGGTGGTTTTCCCATAGGGATAACATGGGAGGTTTCTGTCATCGCTACGACAACGCCGTAAAAAATTAGGCATTTTTGTGATTGGCTTTTGTGATCGGGACGACAAAATAGAATTTTGGGTAAAGTTTAGACAATTTTGGTAAAACTAATTTTTGACCTTCAATGTTAATTTAAAGGTCACTCTGTAGGGGGCGCTATCACTGCCATTTCAATTTTGTCAGCCTAAACTGGTCCAAACTAGAAAGTTTAACAACTGATTCAAATTTGGTCCTAATCGGACTGGTTTTGATCAAATGGGAGCAATTTTTAGAGATCAAAGCGCTGAAGAAGAACAAGAAAAATAATAATAATAATAATAATAATATTTTTAGCAAAAACAATATAGCCGTTTTTTCTATAACAACAAATTATACATCGTTTGAAAGCTCTAAGCCTTCCCCATGCCGCCATGGGGTGGAATCATCATTACGAGCGCTTACGCGCTCGTCACTCCCTATTTCGTCGGGATGCCCCGCCCACTCCCCATAGACTTCCATTGATTTGAGCAGAAACAAGCATGGCCCATGCCTGCGGCATGGATTCTCGCGTACGGGACGATGCCAGGAGGGTTTTTGGAGGAATGCAGCGCTTCGTGCTGCTGTTGTCAACAATTTGTGAATGGGCGTAGCCCATTCACAAATTACTCCTGCTATTTCTGTCATAGCAGGAGTAAGTATGCATGATCCATGCCTTCGGCATGGGCTAGTTCACTGTACTTGCCAGGGGCGACGGGGCACCAGAGGGTACGTTTCAACAACAACAAACATGGTATTTAATTGTTCTAATATAAAACCATTAAAACCATTAAAAACTATTCAAAAAAGGTAAATATTTGTCTAATTTATGAGTCTTTTTCAGTTCAGATAGTAGTTTTTGAATCTGGGCATCAAAAGTGAGAGTGTAGATTTGCTCCAGCTCGATGACCAAATAAACACATTTAAAATATGAATTCAACTTCAATCTTGAGCTGTACTTTGCATATGAAGCAGTGCATTATTCACACACAGGTTGGATAACGGGACGGTCTATTCTGGGCAAAGAGCTCTTAACGCGGCTCCATTTACCACTTCATCATGTTCGCTTTCCACCTCCGTGTAGCACAACAATGACGACCTTATTCCACTTCCATATCCACGCATCTGTAGCTCGTGACCAACGATGCTTTACTTTACAGTCTGAAATAAAAACAGCTGAATCAGAAATGACCGTTTGTTCCCGTAAAACAACCAGTCGTGCAGACAAATACAAGGAAAGAGTGCGTTTGTATGAAAAAGCAGATTCAACTCATGATTCTCTCCCAAATCTTTGAAATCTAAATGAAATAATAAGTCGACAAATACAACTTTTGGTCGACTAAGACTTCATCGGCTGATTCAATTTGTAAACGGCTTAATACTTACAGCGCTATTAAAAGAAATGTCTAAAAAAAGGAAGTGAGGCATTGTGTTGGAAAAAGCTCTCAAAAGTATGTACTCTATGGTTTGACCCTGATCGGACACAAACTGCACTCGCACGACCACAAGATCGCAGACGTTTACGTGAAAAAATATGAGAAAAAAGATGCAGAAAAAGCACAAAGTAAACACACGTAAACAAGGCAGAATAAACAGCTCCCAAATCCTTGGAAACGCCAATCAAATCAATGACTAATAAAGAATGTTCGCAGACTCAGACACAATTGTTCTTTTTTGTAAATTATCCCTTTTGAATGTGAACAGAAATAACTCAAAACTCAATTACCGTATTTTCTGGACTATAAGTCGCACTGGAGTATAAGTCGCACCAGCCAAAAAATGCATAATAGAGAAGAAAAAAACATATATAAGTCGCACTGGAGTATGAAATGCGGTTGCAAGTGTGAAAATAACAAATAATATCATATAAGTCACTCCGGAGTATAAGTATACAAGTATAAATATAAGTATAAGTCGTACCCCGGCCAAAACTATGAAAAAAGTGAAAATACAGTAGTCAGTTCCCCTAAAATCGTTCAGCCCTCGTTATGGATAAAAAACAATGGGCATTTCTTGGCGTTTGCGTTCTGCGGCTCTCACCTGGAGTCAGAAGAACACAAACGTCTCTGGTGTGAATCCGTGCGGACGCTGGAGCTTACGGCGAGCTCGTGGCCGCAGAGCGCTGCTTTTAAACTCCTCCCGGCTCCGCATACTTCCACCGCCATACTTTATGAGTTTATGAGTTTATGAGTTCTGAGTACGCGGCGCCTTCACCCACTCAGGTAAAACCCACTTCTGAGAAACGGGCGTGTTCAAACGAGTGGGCTCGACTTTCCAACGCGCCGCTGACCCAAAGTCAACATGGCGAGAATTACGAGCAGAGATAAGAAGGAAGAGAATGATATTATACAGGATTATTATTGTGTTAAAGGTGCAGTGTCACTATTACACTTTATAACATTAAACTTATCCATGTAAGGATTACAAGAATATTAGGATAATCGATAATTATTTAGGTCACAATATAATCGTTAGACTAAATAACAGTAATCGTGACACTTTAAGAAGAAAAATAATATCTTTAAATTCATAAAAAAGTGACGATTTACCAATTAAAGCAAGTCTTTTTTAAAAGTTCAATTCAAAGAAGCAACATTAAATCCTTTCGGCTTGCGGTTGTTACGGTAACGCACAATGCAAAGTTTTCTTGGCAGCGACCAAGTTGGTGATAAGTGTTCCACCGGGTTGTTTTCTCATAAATGTCTAATATTAATGTGTTGAGAAAACGAGGAAAGAAAATGTAGGATTTTGTTTGTTTTTCTCGTGACGTTAATAATTGTTAAAACGTGATGTTTATTCTTACAATAATCATTAGACAAAAATGTGCAATGGCAACATCCTTAACTCAATGTGACGCTAGAAAGACCAAGTTACAGTAAGGTTCAGTTACACATAATAATAACTGTTAATAATAACTGTTACTCGTGAGACTATATTTGTCAAACGCGATTTCTATACAAAGGGAAAGACTTAATACTTGGTACCGATCTTGATACAGCAACAATAAACAATAAAAAAACACAAAATAATAGTACTTCATGTTCCCATCTGGTCCTTTTGGTGTGTTTTGTTCTGGGGTCGTTCCGGGGTCGTTCTGGTTCAAGCCCAGTTTAGTCCTGATGTAGACATTGTTTGGTCCTGTTCTAATCCTGGTTAAGTCCTGGTCTGGTCCAGGCTTAGTAATAAAATGAGTCCCAGTTTTGTCCTCTTTCTGATGTGGTTTGTGTGTAAACTGTGTGAACCTTAACATGTTCAGGAAAGGTCACATTTTGTCCCGTTTCTATGATTTTCTTTAGTATTGATACTTGTTCAAATGAAGATATTTTAGGATCAATTAGTATCTGTTTTTTGACAACCCTGGTAATTAGTAGAGCTGGGTATCATGGCCAATTTCCTAAATCGATTCGATTTCGATTCATAACGTCCTGAATCGATTAATCACGATTCGATTCGATTCAATTCAATCTGCTCTTAAATAATGAAAATGGCTCAACTGTGTTACAAAATACAAATGTACTTTATTTTTCTTTTCACCATAAACAGGTTAAGTGCAAACTTGTAAGGGATCATCTCAAAATGGGTTGAAGCTGAAAAGACTTAAATTCTTTCATCTCTCTCTGGACCCCCTCCCCCCTCAAAAGACTAAAGTCTGGCTTCACATCAAATGTTACGCGTTGATAAAACGGTAGTAGCTTGATAGACCTGCTTCACCTCTAATGAACATCCTGAACATCCTTTGGTAAGTTTATCAGTAGAAGTTATGAACTCTCCAAATAATGTCACCTGTTGCGCATGTTTGTTTACTCAATCCACATGGTCCACGGCGCGTTGTGATCCCCCGCACGGGCCACGGATCCCCCGCACGGGCCACGGCGCGCTGTGATCCAAAATCAATTAAATTGATTTTTTTACCCAGCCCTGGTAATTAGGCCTGGATGATAATGACAAAAACTGCAATAAGGGGTCAAGTACTGAGATAGATATTATAGTCATGTTTTACTCACCCAAATAAGGACTTAAATAGGTTAAAAAAATATATATATATTATATTTTCACAATTTTTTCTTTGTTAAGCTTATGTAATAAGAATGTATCTAATTAGTCCACTTCTATTATAATTAGTGACATTCATGTGTGTTGATCACGGTTGCTCTTTAGACTTCACTGTGAGGTCAGAGGATGTGCACACGTGCTGTAATGACATGACGTGCACTTTCACAATGTTATATCTGACATTGCTGAATGCCCGTGCTCACTCTGAGCATTCCCCTGACCGTTCCGTATCCACGTCTCTCTCTAGCCCAGTTCTACGTCACGTGAAACAGATTTAGTTTCTGTGACATTGGCCCTGAGTTGGCAGCAGGCTCAGTTAGCAGAATGCTAACAAAAAGTGTTTTATTTCCTCTTGTATGTGACGGCTGTTTCTGCGCCGTGTGTGAAGGTCGCCACGGATTGGTCAAAAGTCAAAACAAGGCCACACATGCATAAAATAATTACTAATTATCGCATAACTTTACGCATCTCACATAATCCAATATCACGATTACAATATTTCTTTGTAGAAGTTAAGAATCCTTGGTTAAAATCTGTGCTTACAACATGGAAAGAGCTAATCAAGACAAACTGAACAAATATGTTAAAATCTTAAACAGAACCCGAGAATGACATTCAGACTTGATTTGAAAATGGACAAATTTGACAGACTTGACTAAATAGGACTTGTAAGTCGTGCCATAATTTTATTTATGTTTCGTCATACTGTGCCATTATCATTATTTTTTATTAATTATGATTATTTTATATTTTTACTTTTATCATCATCATCATCATCATCATCATCATCATCATCATCATCATCACCGTCTTGCTCTCTAGTAGTGTTTCTTGTTTTGTGGTTTTATATGTAGTTCCATTTGTATTATTAGGCCCGAGCGCCACAAGCTGGCGAGAGGCCTATTAATCTCGTAAGGCCGTGCGAAGCGAAAGTGCGCACGAAATCGAGCGCGAAGCGCTCGCCCACTTCCAAACACTCACTAACGCACTCCTTCACTCACGCACGCCCCGTGCATACTAATTAGTAGTAGGAAAATGGAACATTACCGTTGTAAACGGGCGAAGCCCGTGCAAAAGTGCGCACTAAACGAGCACTTTACATTGGGCGGTCGTCATCCCAATGTAAAGCACTCATTTGCCCTAAGTAGCTCACGAATACGTTCCCCATCTCTTGCATGTTCCGTGCATATAAGCATGTAATGCAAAAATTGAACATTATTACTGTATAGAGGGCCAAAAACACAAAGTGGGCGGAGCCCACTCAAAATTAACGAAAGTACCCGTCAGTGACCAGTGACCCACACCATGAGGTAGGAAAGCGCGAGCGCTTTCCAAAAATGTATAGTTTATGATATTTGAAAAATGGGAAACATTGTTTTCGCATCGGAATATTATTCTTTCTTTCTTCTCGGGACCAACCCCCCTATTTTTCACCCAGTGAACATTGACGAAAAGTCCCAAAAATTTGCACACCTCTAAAAATCGTGCCTCTCTACATTCTGGCTATTTCCCTTTTGTAAAATAAAAAAATATTATTACGGCAACGCCGTCCACCCAACCAAACGTCGGCCATATTGGTTCAAAAATGGCTAAGCATGATTCGGGAGTTTTTCCAAACGTCGTACTTTTACGAACTCCTCCCAGGGCGTTGGCTCTAAAAAGCTGAAATTTGGTGAAAATGCTACTGAGGAGTGGGACATCAAAAGTTATTCAAATTACATTGATACCTGTCACGGTCTCTGAGCGGCGAAGCCGCAAACTTTAGCTAGAATTTCAGAAATCTCCTAAATTTAACATTTCTGCCGTTTGCGCCGATAAAGTCCAAATTGCGTCAAATTAGAATCAGTTGTTAAACTCTTTGCGCTAAACATACTTGAAGTGAAATAAATTAATTTGGCACCACAGCGCCCCCTACAGATTTTATATGGAGGTTAAATGTTTAGTTTTGCGAAATTATATGAAATTTGACACACAACTCAATTTTAGCATCCCCATCAAAAAAGTCAATGAGACCCATGTCATATTTGTTATGGCTTTGCCGTAACGATGACCGAAACCGTCCATGTTATTCCAATGGGGAAATCGCCAGAACATGTTTACACTTTAGACTTTCACAAACTCCTCTTAGGGCGTTAGCCCTATTAACCTGAAATTTGGTGAGACTCATCTTCAGGGGTGGACCATCAAAAGTTATCCACATTTTTATTCTAAGAGTCACGGTGTCTGTGCGGCAAAGCCGCACATTTTGCCAAGAATTCAAAATAAAATAGCTTTTTGATGGTAAAACAAAGGGGAGAAGATGTGACAGCGTCACAGATTCAGCAGTAGATGTAATAAAAGGACAATTGGGGCGCGTTAGCGCCCCCTCCTCTTGCGGCGTGGCGAGGGCCGATCATTGCCGCTTGCGGCTATATTTACATTTATTTTTACTAGAAGCACAAATAAATGGCTTAAATTCAGAATCAGAAGAAAAAAATACTACTAAACTGCTTAAAACATGCAACAAAGCAACTACAGGTACGTGTATACTTATATATGTATACGTTTAACTGAACATTTGTATTCTGCAAAATATAGGGGCCTTTAAAAGATGAAAATAAATGTACTACAACTACACACTACAGCGTTACGTTCTCGACTCAATACTATAAAGTAGAATTATTCAACAAGTCCAAATTTAAACAAAGCCAAAGAAGAAAAAGAAATACAGCGGCAAAGTTACGACACCGGTGATTTTGTTGTGTCGTTCATTCATTGCTTAATCACAGGTTTATGTTACATGTTTACACTATTTCATTGACAAAAACGTGGGCGTGTAGCTAACTTCAAATTCAAAAGTGTGAAGTGTCAGCAGTTTTGTGTTATGTAACACCACTAAAACTGACACCGTTTAAGTCACTAAAGTGTAAGCGATGTCCATAAAAGTTTCACGTTTAGAAGACAAAAAACAGACGAAAAGTGAAGTATGACTACAACTTCAGAAACTACTGTAAGTGTTACTGTACAGAGCGCACAGTACTGCAAGACGGTCGTCAACTAAAAGATTATTATCGCTGTCGTTCTGAACGTTCCGTCACACGACACGACACACTTTATCACAGGCATTCACGCCACTGCAGTGTTTACATTTTACTTTTGAGAACTGCCCTGTACACACAACGACGTGGTGAAGCCATTTGAAGTAAACAATGGATTTATTCTGGTGCTTTTTGGAGACATTTTGCGTTTATTTAACCTTCTCAGCAGCTGCAGTACAGGCCTACATCTCCTCATCCACCCGAGAAAGAGCCCGAGGAACACAGAGGAGAGGCCGAAAGAGCCAGAGGAACACAGAGGAGAGGCCGAAAGAACCCGAGGAACACAGAGGAGAGGCCGAAAGAACCCGAGGAACACAGAGGAGAGGCCGAAAGAACCCGAGGAACACAGAGGAGAGGCCGAAAGAGCCAGAGGAACACAGAGGAGAGGCCGAAAGAACCCGAGGAACACAGAGGAGAGGCCGAAAGAACCCGAGGAACACAGAGGAGAGGCCGAAAGAACCCGAGGAACACAGAGGAGAGGCCGAAAGAACCCGAGGAACACAGAGGAAAGAACCCGAGGAACACAGAGGAGAGGCCGAAAGAACCCGTGGAACACAGAGGAGAGGCCGAAAGAGCCAGAGGAACGCAGAGGAGAGGCCGAAAGAACCCGAGGAACACAGAGGAGAGGCCGAAAGAGCCAGAGGAACGCAGAGGAGAGGCCGAAAGAACCCGAGGAACACAGAGGAGAGGCCGAAAGAACCCGAGGAACACAGGAGAGGCCGAAAGAACCCGAGGAACGCAGAGGAGAGGCCGAAAGAACCCGAGGAACGCAGAGGAGAGGCCGAAAGAACCCGAGGAACACAGAGGAGAGGCCGAAAGAGCCAGAGGAACACAGAGGAGAGGCCGAAAGAGCCCGAGGAACGCAGAGGAGAGGCCGAAAGAACCCGAGGAACACAGAGGAGAGGCCGAAAGAACCCGAGGAACACAGAGGAGAGGCCGAAAGAACCCGAGGAACGCAGAGGAGAGGCCGAAAGAACCCGAGGAACACAGAGGAGAGGCCGAAAGAACCCGAGGAACGCAGAGGAGAGGCCGAAAGAACCCGAGGAACGCAGAGGAGAGGCCGAAAGAACCCGAGGAACACAGAGGAGAGGCCGAAAGAACCCGAGGAACACAGAGGAGAGGGCGGAAGAGCCAGAGGAACACAGAGGAGAGGCCGAAAGAACCCGAGGAACACAGAGGAAAGAACCCGAGGAACACAGAGGAGAGGCCGAAAGAACCCGAGGAACACAGAGGAGAGGCCGAAAGAGCCAGAGGAACACAGAGGAGAGGCCGAAAGAACCCGAGGAACACAGAGGAGAGGCCGAAAGAACCCGAGGAACACAGAGGAGAGGCCGAAAGAACCCGAGGAACACAGAGGAGAGGCCGAAAGAACCCGAGGAACACAGAGGAGAGGCCGAAAGAACCCGAGGAACACAGAGGAGAGGCCGAAAGAGCCAGAGGAACACAGAGGAGAGGCCGAAAGAACCCGAGGAACACAGAGGAGAGGCCGAAAGAACCCGAGGAACACAGAGGAGAGGCCGAAAGAACCCGAGGAACACAGAGGAAAGAACCCGAGGAACACAGAGGAGAGGCCGAAAGAACCCGTGGAACACAGAGGAGAGGCCGAAAGAGCCAGAGGAACGCAGAGGAGAGGCCGAAAGAACCCGAGGAACACAGAGGAGAGGCCGAAAGAGCCAGAGGAACGCAGAGGAGAGGCCGAAAGAACCCGAGGAACACAGAGGAGAGGCCGAAAGAACCCGAGGAACACAGGAGAGGCCGAAAGAACCCGAGGAACGCAGAGGAGAGGCCGAAAGAACCCGAGGAACGCAGAGGAGAGGCCGAAAGAACCCGAGGAACGCAGAGGAGAGGCCGAAAGAACCCGAGGAACACAGAGGAGAGGCCGAAAGAGCCAGAGGAACACAGAGGAGAGGCCGAAAGAACCCGAGGAACGCAGAGGAGAGGCCGAAAGAGCCCGAGGAACGCAGAGGAGAGGCCGAAAGAACCCGAGGAACGCAGAGGAGAGGCCGAAAGAACCCGAGGAACGCAGAGGAGAGGCCGAAAGAACCCGAGGAACACAGAGGAGAGGCCGAAAGAACCCGAGGAACACAGAGGAGAGGGCGAAAGAGCCAGAGGAACACAGAGGAGAGGCCGAAAGAACCCGAGGAACACAGAGGAGAGGCCGAAAGAACCCGAGGAACACAGAGGAGAGGCCGAAAGAGCCAGAGGAACACAGAGGAGAGGCCGAAAGAACCCGAGGAACACAGAGGAGAGGCCGAAAGAACCCGAGGAACACAGAGGAGAGGCCGAAAGAACCCGAGGAACACAGAGGAGAGGCCGAAAGAACCCGAGGAACACAGAGGAGAGGCCGAAAGAACCCGAGGAACACAGAGGAGAGGCCGAAAGAGCCAGAGGAACACAGAGGAGAGGCCGAAAGAACCCGAGGAACACAGAGGAGAGGCCGAAAGAACCCGAGGAACACAGAGGAAAGAACCCGAGGAACACAGAGGAGAGGCCGAAAGAACCCGAGGAACACAGAGGAGAGGCCGAAAGAGCCAGAGGAACGCAGAGGAGAGGCCGAAAGAACCCGAGGAACACAGAGGAGAGGCCGAAAGAGCCAGAGGAACGCAGAGGAGAGGCCGAAAGAACCCGAGGAACACAGAGGAGAGGCCGAAAGAGCCAGAGGAACGCAGAGGAGAGGCCGAAAGAACCCGAGGAACACAGAGGAGAGGCCGAAAGAGCCAGAGGAACGCAGAGGAGAGGCCGAAAGAACCCGAGGAACACAGAGGAGAGGCCGAAAGAACCCGAGGAACACAGAGGAGAGGCCGAAAGAACCCGAGGAACGCAGAGGAGAGGCCGAAAGAACCCGAGGAACGCAGAGGAGAGGCCGAAAGAACCCGAGGAACGCAGAGGAGAGGCCGAAAGAACCCGAGGAACGCAGAGGAGAGGCCGAAAGAACCCGAGGAACACAGAGGAGAGGCCGAAAGAGCCAGAGGAACACAGAGGAGAGGCCGAAAGAACCCGAGGAACACAGAGGAGAGGCCGAAAGAGCCCGAGGAACGCAGAGGAGAGGCCGAAAGAACCCGAGGAACGCAGAGGAGAGGCCGAAAGAACCCGAGGAACACAGAGGAGAGGGCGAAAGAGCCAGAGGAACACAGAGGAGAGGCCGAAAGAACCCGAGGAACACAGAGGAGAGGCCGAAAGAGCCAGAGGAACACAGAGGAGAGGCCGAAAGAACCCGAGGAACACAGAGGAGAGGCCGAAAGAACCCGAGGAACACAGAGGAGAGGCCGAAAGAACCCGAGGAACACAGAGGAAAGAACCCGAGGAACACAGAGGAGAGGCCGAAAGAACCCGAGGAACACAGAGGAGAGGCCGAAAGAGCCAGAGGAACGCAGAGGAGAGGCCGAAAGAACCCGAGGAACACAGAGGAGAGGCCGAAAGAGCCAGAGGAACGCAGAGGAGAGGCCGAAAGAACCCGAGGAACGCAGAGGAGAGGCCGAAAGAACCCGAGGAACACAGAGGAGAGGCCGAAAGAGCCAGAGGAACACAGAGGAGAGGCCGAAAGAACCCGAGGAACACAGAGGAGAGGCCGAAAGAGCCCGAGGAACGCAGAGGAGAGGCCGAAAGAACCCGAGGAACACAGAGGAAAGAACCCGAGGAACACAGAGGAGAGGCCGAAAGAGCCAGAGGAACGCAGAGGAGAGGCCGAAAGAACCCGAGGAACACAGAGGAGAGGCCGAAAGAACCCGAGGAACGCAGAGGAGAGGCCGAAAGAACCCGAGGAACGCAGAGGAGAGGCCGAAAGAACCCGAGGAACACAGAGGAGAGGCCGAAAGAACCCGAGGAACACAGAGGAGAGGCCGAAAGAACCCGAGGAACACAGAGGAGAGGGCGAAAGAGCCAGAGGAACACAGAGGAGAGGCCGAAAGAACCCGAGGAACACAGAGGAGAGGCCGAAAGAGCCAGAGGAACACAGAGGAGAGGCCGAAAGAACCCGAGGAACACAGAGGAGAGGCCGAAAGAACCCGAGGAACGCAGAGGAGAGGCCGAAAGAACCCGAGGAACACAGAGGAGAGGCCGAAAGAGCCAGAGGAACGCAGAGGAGAGGCCGAAAGAACCCGAGGAACACAGAGGAGAGGCCCAAAGAACCCAAGGAACACAGAGGAGAGGCCGAAAGAGCCAGAGGAACACAGAGGAGAGGCCGAACGAACCCGAGGAACGCAGAGGAGAGGCCGAAAGAGCCCGAGGAACGCAGAGGAGTGGCCGAAAGAACCCGAGGAACGCAGAGGAGTGGCCGAAAGAACCCGAGGAACACAGAGGAGAGGCCGAAAGAACCCGAGGAACATAGAGGAGAGGCCGAAAGAACCCGAGGAACGCAGAGGAGAGGCCGAAAGAGCCCGAGGAACGCAGAGGAGAGGCCGAAAGAACCCGAGGAACACAGAGGAGAGGCCGAAAGAACCCGAGGAACGCAGAGGAGAGGCCGAAAGAGCCAGAGGAACGCAGAGGAGAGGCCGAAAGAACCCGAGGAACACAGAGGAGAGGCCGAAAGAAGCTGAGCTGCTCTTCAGCCACTGGAGCCACTGGACATCTCGGTCTGTCTTCGTGGCACAAATAACATCTTTAATTATGTGTTTGGACACATCTGGCCCAGGTTTAGTTAAAGTCACTGAAATATCAGTAAAATAATATTTTACAGTAATCGTACTGTACTCAGAGCGTGCCGCGGCCTGCAGAAGAGCCCAGGGAGCCTCAGTCAGTGTCCTTGGGGCCCCATGAAGCCCCGCCCTCCAGTCAGATAAAACACCACCAGGGAATGTGAAGAATGAGCAGAAAGCATCCGACAAAAACTGTTTTCTAACAGAGATGAATCCACGGTGCATTTTAAAGGTTCCATTCAAAGTTAAACTTTACCTCCGGCTCTTTCAGGGCTGAGGCTTCTGAGAAGAGTAAACACAACTTAAACTAGAACTACAACATAACCACCTGTTGAGCTCACTACAATTCAGGTGCAGTCGAGGCAAACCGACCTGGAGGGGCCGAGAGGGGGGCCGAGAGGGGCCGGTTCTGAACCAGTTCTTTCAGCTGGCATCAGTCCAGATAATATACAAGTTTATTAAATATAGTGACAGAAACATGGTTTTGAGCCAAGATGTTTCACACTAAATAAATGAATGAGGTGATTACTATTAGGTTATTATTCATCTTACATCATTACATTATGATTAGGCCCGAGCCAAAGGACGAGTTCTAATTTTCGATTCCACTCACGAGCATATTCGAATTTCGAAAATTAGAACTCTGAGTTCTAATTTTGAGTGAAGGTTTCGAGAAAAAATATTAAAAGACGACTCAGTAGCGCCCTGAATTTTAACAAAATTATTTTTCGACACATAATTCAGGATCGGTGAAAAAAAAAAAAAAAATTGTCTAAAAAAATTAAAGTAGCAAAATAACTCGCTAGCACCATCTACACCAGGGCGGGGCAATTATTTTCCTCCGAGGGCCATATTCAAATCCAGGCAAGTAGCGGAGGGTCCGGCCCGCGATCATTGGTGTGAGAAAAAAAATCTAAAAAATTACATATCAAATAAAATATCCCTTTTCTGTCAAATACAGGCTATTGAATCTGTTATTTAATTCATTTCACGTCAAATGTATTAAGGATACAAGTGCAGACAGATGCCTGAGGGCAAAAAAAATAAAAATAATATTAATTAATTAATTAAATAATATAATATATATATATATATATATATATATATATATATATATATATATATATATATATATATATATATATATATATATATATATATATATATATATATATATATATATATATATATATATATATATTTTAATATACCATGGACAAGCTTGGCGGGCCGGATTGAAAGGCCTGGTGGGCCGGATGTGGCCCGCGGGCCGTAGTTTGCCCTCCCCTGATCTACACTGATGGCATATTTTGTCTTAGACTTATGAAAGTTGGTACATACATACCTCATGTCAAGACAAGTAAAACATTGCATTTTAACCCCGCCCTAAACCCCACAGGGAGTCGGCCATTGTGGGCGGAACCCAGTATTTTAACACCTCATACTTTATTTTTTCCCACCTTGAACTTTAAGTTAAAAGGCTTGAAAATGTGTCAGAATTAACTAAAACCATGTGTGATTAGAGGTAATACTTTTGATCTTTGATACAATTCCAAATGTGGGCGTGGCAAGCTCATTAACAAAAATGGCTTTGACGTAAACTAATTAGAATGGCATGCATACATTATTATCATCAAATCAAACTAATATAATGTCATTCTACTCTAACTCTCACAATGAACTGCACAGTTAAAATAATGATTCATTTCATGTCCTTATTCTAGCTCTGCTCCTTCTTATGCTGTTTGGGACCTTTATGAATATAATCAATGTAAACATAATGTGTACATTAGTCCTACATGTTGACCTCGTGACCTCATCACGAGCCTTTGCCCCTCACCTCAGCTCTTAAGACTCTGAGCCTGTAAGTGACGCTCTAAATACCACGAGAACGTGTCATCAGAAGAAGACTCATGAGAAGAAGAAGACCACTCATCAGAAGAAGAAGACCACTCATGAGAAGAAGACCACTCATGAGAAGAAGACCACTCATGAGAAGAAGAAGACCACTCATGAGAAGAAGACCACTCATGAGAAGAAGAAGAAGAAGACCACTCATGAGAAGAAGACCACTCATGAGAAGAAGACCACTCATGAGAAGAAGACCACTGTGGACCGTCAGTGTTGGACTCTGGTTCTTTGTCTCAGATGGAGAAAAGCTCGCGCTTCTTTTCGGTTCCACATCACGTCATTCGGAACAAGGCGCAGCTCACGCGGCCGCACAAACTTTCCACACGTAAAACATGAGCAAACGGGACAACTTCCTGCACAGCCACGCGCGGAGGAAGAGGAAGAAGAAGAGCAAGAAGAGGAAGAAGAAGAGGAAGAAGAAGAGGAAGAAGAGCGGCCGTGCGTGAAACCGGAGCGCGTCGCCTTTACGCACCGTGGCATCGCGGACGCGGAAAACCCCGCGTCTCGAGCGCAGGAGCCGGAGTCACAGCCGGAAGTCCAGGGACCGGCGTCCCGAGCCGTGCAGCGGGTTAGTCACGGAGGAAGACGGGCACAAGGAGCTCCGAGACGGGCCGAGACGCGGACGGGCCCCGGACCAGACGCAGGATGAAGCAGACAGAGAAAGAGGAGGGGCCCCGGAAGGGGCCTCCGGGCTCCAGAGGGTTAACTGTTTCACTGCCGCGACACAAACACCAACAACCGCCTCGTCCCACTTTGAGTCACTTTGAGTCATTTTGAGTCACTTTGAGTCATTTTGAGTCACTTTGAGTCACTTTGAGTCACGTCTCATTTATGGTTCGAAGTAAATGCAAAACATTAGATAAGTGAGTGAAGGAGAAGAGCAAGAAAGACAAATCGGTTCATATTGTCAATATAAAGCTTGTGTCACGTGTGGAGCGGAAAGAGAAACTGAAACCTTTCAAAATAAAAGCGCTGTTACGTCAATGGAAATGTTGAATAAGTATTGCAGCCTGAAAACGATTCAAAAATAAAATAAAAAGAATAGAAGTTAGTGAAGTAAACGTGTGAGTACTGCCCTCTGGAGTGGGGGGGGGGGGGTCTCTGCCCTCTGCAGTGGAGTGGGGGGGTCTGTAGAGTGGGGGTGGGGGAGCTTTGTGCACACTCACTTTGGATTTGGGGAATTCCAGTGGTGCGTAAACAGACTTGAGCGCTGCTGTTGGCTGAGCACAAACCGACTGAATAAAAACTCAAAAATAATATTTTGAGTGTGGGAAAACAACATATGGTTTACTCACTTTATCATCGTGCATATTTGTCAGATGAGGCGGCCTCAAAAAGGAAGAATATCAGAAAATGTTTCTGTACATGTCATTTTCCATCATGTATGGAATAATTTGATCATATCCAAATATTTCAGTTGTTAGCCTTATATATATAATATCATTGCTTAATCAGTTTAGCCTATGGCAATTATACCATTGAAATGAAAAAATATTGGCCAAATCATTCAAACAAGTAATAATAATAGGCTTTAATTTTTATATTAAAGTTAGGATATGTTTCGTTAAAGTGCTTTGTGTGGTGGGTCCACCACCTGCTTGTTTCCATGGAGATGTTCCCGCTTTGTCTGTAATGTTCCACAGGATGGCATTAATGGCTTGTCCCCATGGTGACAGAGGGATTGAATGTTATATAAGATAAGATAATCCTTTATTGTCCACACATGGGGAAATTTCGTTGTTGCAACGCAGGTAGATACAGAGGAAAAGAACAGATAATTATAGGAAGTTTAAAAAACACTCTTAATAGAAGAACTCTTATAAACAAAAACTCTTATAAACAAAAACTCTTATAGACAAAACCTCTCATTTCTCAATAAGGAATTGAGGGGAAAAATAAAGATAAATAAAATAAATAAAAACAGCTAGCGTAAGTCAAAAAATACTAATAGTAATGATGGTAGAAAAAGCTTCAGTTGTAGTCATCTGGACTCAGTTTGAAAAAGTAGACGTTTCGACTCTCATCCAAGAGTCATTGTCAATAACAGAATTTAGGTCGAGAACTCCGATATTAATACTGTTCTGTGGTAAGACCCGCCCATTGGGAGGAGCCTTCCTGAAGTTGTTGGTTTCAACAGAAACTCCCCCCTTGTATCTACCGAGCTAGCCTATTCAGAATCTTAATGGGCTGTTAAAACCTCTTTGTCTTAGTGAGACCCTGGCTCAACCACCCTGAGTACCTGATTAGCATTTGAATTCCCTGGTCCTTTACCTTTCCAGGGGTTCAGTAACCCATTATAGATAACAGGAAGATTAAACCTAAGCCCTCCATTTTTCAAACTGAGTCCAGATGACTACAACTGAAGCTTTTTCTACTATGGAACACGCCTGGACGAATGAGGGATTACACCGACAATAGTAATGATGGTAAAATAAACACTTTATTTTCATCAGTTGTATGCACATGAATGTGACATTATTGCGTGTGAGTACGACAGTAATTGCACATGGTTACATCAGTATTGCACATGTTCAGGGCAGTGTTTGTTGTAGAATGTGACAGTAGCAGAAGGAAAGACCTGTGAAACCTCTCCTTCACACAGCGAGGGTGGATCAGTCTCTCACTGAAGCTGCTCTCCAGAGCGGACAGAGTGTCCTGCAGGGGACAGAGTGTCCTGCAGACAGAGTGTCCTGCAGGGGGTGAGACTCATGGTCCAGCATAGATGTGAGTTTAGCCAGGACCCTTCTGTCCCCCACCTCCTGCACCGAGTCCAGAGCACAGCCCAGGACGGAGGTGGACTTCTTGATGACTTTGTCCAGCCTCTTCCTCTCCCTCTCTGTGATGCTGCTGCTCCAGCAGGCCACACCATACAGGAGCTGATGCACCACAGAGTCATAGAAGGAGGTAGAGCCGACTCTGGCTCTTCCTGTACAGTCTGTGTTATGAGTCCAGTCCAGTTTGTGGTTCAGATGAACATCCAGGTACTTGTATGAGTCACTCTCTCAATGTCCCGTCCCTGGATGTTCACTGGTGAGGGGGCAGTGGGGTGGCGTCTGCGGAAGTCCACCACCATCTCCTTGGTCTTCCCCACATTGATGAGGAGGTGGTTCCGCTGACACCAGTCCACAAAGTCCTGCTCCAGTCCTCTGTACTCCGCATCATCGTCGTCCGTGATGAGTCCGATGATGGCAGAGTCATCAGCGAACTTCTGCAGGCCACAGCTGTCCGTGTCATGTCTGAAGTCTGCAGTGTAAAGGGTGAAGAGAAAGGGCGCGAGGACAGTGCCCTGGGGCGCCCCCACACTGCAGGTCCGAGTGTCAGACACACAGTTCCGGGCTCTCACAAACTGGGGTCGGTCTGTGAGGTAGTCCAGGATCCACTCTGCCAGGTCATACTCCACACCAGCCGTCTCCAGCTTGTCCCTCAGGAGCTGATGGTGTTGAAGGCGCTGGAGAGATCGAAGAACAGAATCCTCACAGAGCTGCCAGGCTTTTCCAGGTGAGAGAGAGAGCGGTGCAGCAGGGAGATGACGGCGTCCTCCACTCCGATGCCAGACCGATATGCAAACTGCAGCGGGTCCATGGCTGAGCTCACGGTGGAGCGGAGGTGGTCCAGGACCAGCCGCTCCAGTGTCTTCATCAGATGGGACGTGAGAGCCACCGGCCTGAAGCTGTTGAGGTCTTTGGTGCGCGGTGTCTTGGGCACAGGTACCAGACAGGAGGTCTTCAGACCTGTGGTACCACCCTCAGCTTCAGTCTCATGTTGAAGACATGCTCCATAACTCCACACAGTTCATCTCAGAGGCTTATCTCACAGATAAGCCTCTTTGGTGTTGGCAGAACAGCAGAAGCGTGGTTAAAGTCACCAGAGACGAGGAAGAGAGCCTGTGGATACAACATCTCCATGGATACAAGCAGGTGGCAGAAGAAGTGACATGGTGCATCTTTAATGTAAATGTCTCGTTAGTGTAAAGTTTGGACACACAGAGTTGGGACACTCTTTCAAGACTCACATGGTCACGTCTCTAATCTGTGGATTAGACATTCATGTTGTGAGTAGGATCGGTCAGGGCGAGCCCACCACGCCCTCAGGCAAAAGACCACACAGCTACTGGATTACAAAGATCTCACCTGTAGCTCGGCCTGGTGACCTCGTCTCCACGTGTTGCAGCCTCATTACAAACATTCCTGGAACTGTGTTTAGTTTCATCCTTTGTGTTATTTTTCTCATTTAGATCCAATAATATCACTGCTAAAACGTAAAACAGCATTTAAAAAGGCAGAATACGCCTCCTTTAAAGGCGTGCGTTACTTTTCTGGTGGAGGGAGCGCCACCTGCTGGTCTCCACGGTGGCATCAGGCCTTCCGAGTGTCGGGAACGGCACGGGAAACCACTGATGCTAACGTGCGCATGCTAACATCCATCCATCCATCTTCTGCCGCTTTATCCGGGGCCGGGTCGCGGGGGCAGCAGTCTGAGCAGGGACTCCCAGACTTCCTTCTCCCCAGACACTTCCTCTAACTCCTCCGGGGGGATCCCGAGGCGTTCCTAGGCCAGCCGAGAGACATAGTCTCTCCAGCGTGTCCTGGGTCTTCCCCGGGGCCTCTTCCCGGTGGGACATGCCTGAAACACCTCCCGAGGGAGGCGCCCAGGAGGCATCCGGAACAGATGCCCGAGCCACCTCAGCTGGCTCCTCTCGACGTGGAGGAGCAGCGGCTCTACTCCGAGCTCCGCATCAACAATGGAGGCGGAGAACATGGTCCACTCGGACTCAATGTCCCCAGCCTCCCCCGGGACATGGGAGAAGCTCTCCCGGAGGTGCGAGTTGAATACCCTACTGACAGAGGGCTCCACTAGACGTTCCCAACAGACCCTCACAATGCGCTTGGGTCTGCCAAGTCTGTCCGGCTTCCTCCTCCGCCAGCGGATCCAACTCACCACCAGGTGGTGATCGGTTGACAACTCTGCCCCTCTCTTCACCCGAGTGTTCAAGACACGCAGCCGGAGGTCAGATGACACGACAACAAAGTCGATCATTGACCTCCGGCCTAGGGTGTCCTGGTGCCATGTGCACTGATGAACACCCTTGTGCTTGAACATGGTGTTCGTTATGGACAATCCGTGGCTAGCACAGAAGTCCAATAACTGAACACCGCTCGGGTTCAGATCGGGGAAGCCGTTCTTCCCGATCACCCCTCTCCAGGTGTCACTGTCATTGCCCACGTGGGCGTTGAAGTCCCCCAGTAGAACAACGGAGTCCCCGGTCGGTGCACTGTCCAGTACCCCTCCCAAGGACTCCAAGAAGGCCGGGTACTCTGCACTGCTGTTCGGCCCGTAGGCCGCCACAACAGTGAGACCTGTCCCCCACCCGAAGGCGGAGGGACGCGACCCTCTCGTTCACCGGGGTAAACTCCAACACGTGGCGGCTGAGCTGAGGGGCTATCAGCAAGCCCACACCAGCCCGCCGCCTCTCCCCGCGGGCAACACCAGAGAAGTGGAGCGTCCAGCCCCTCTCGAGGAGATGGGTTCCAGAGCCCAAACTGTGCGTGGAGGTGAGGCCGACTATATCTAGTCGGTATCGCTCAAACTCCCGCACAAGCTCAGGCTCTTTCCCCCCCAGCGAGGTGACATTCCATGTCCCCAGAGTTAGTCTCTGTGTCTGGAGATCTGGTCGCCGAGGCCCCTGCCGTCGACTGCCGCCCAGATCTCTCTGCACCGGCCCCTTATGGATCCTCCTGCGGGTGGTGGGCCCACGGGAGGGCGGCCCCACGTCGCTCTTTCGGGCTGTGCCCGGCCGGGCCCCGTGGGGTAAGACCCGGCCACCAGGCGCTCGCCATGGAGCACCCATCCCAGGCCTGGCTCCAGGATGGGGCCCCGGTGACGCCGATCCGGGCGACGTAAACTGCCTTGTTCGTGTTGTCATCATAGGGGGCTTCTGAACCGATCTTTGTCTGACCCGTCACCTAGGACCTGTTTGCCTTGGGAGACCCTACCAGGGGCATGAAGCCCCCGACAACATAGCTCCCGGGATCATTCGGGCACTCAAACCCCTCCACCACGTTAAGGTGTCGGTTCAAGGAGAGGGCATGCTAACATTTGCTTTGCTAATTGTACGGGCGCCATCACTGGGAACACAGCAGTTTGCTCTCACTTTTCACTTATGTTGCCCTTGTTTTATACGTATAATGACCTCAAAAACAATATATTCCACAGCTTGGACTCTTGCTGCTTCACAACGGGGTCTGAATGATACTATATCCTTAAATCAGCGCCGTCCCTTGTGTGTCCTGTAGGTCCTTTGTTGTGGGGATTTTTTATTGTACCCCTGAGATGGAGTCTTCCTCATTCATCTGGACTGGTTCCTGTCCCATGTAGGCCTTACGTGAACTTTCAACAACAATAGCGGCTCCAAAGTTGTTTTTTACAAGACAAACAAGTCATATTCAGATTAATGTGAAGAATACATTCAAAGACAAGTCACACATACGTGATTGTACAACATTAGCACATGATTTGACGTGCGCGTCACGTGTTGCTCACTTCCTCCGTCGCGCCGTACCTTTACTTAAGAAATACTGGGAAACACCGGCAGCTGGTGTAATCATTAGCCCGGGGTTATGGACGAGTGACACAGAGGGAGAATAAGATTTAGTAACAATAGCTGAGTTTGGCTACTTTGACTCACAGAAGAACCCTGAAAACTGGAAAAGCGTTATTCACAGTTTGGGCTCATGACATCTTAGCTTTCCAAACTGTTCATGGTTTTTAATTGAGCCGTGGGGCAGGTTAGAATTTGCATTTTAACTGTCAGATTTATAGTGCTGGTTTACGGTTTCTCTCTCTGTAATTACTATTTACATGAAAGAAAAAATGGCACAAAGGTCAATATCATCTTAGTTTTTGTTCACTGCAGCCTTGAAAAGTGTTGTTCAATCACCGTATTTTCCAGACTATAAGTGGCACCTTTCTTCATAGTTTTGGGTGGTGTGTGACTTATACTCTGGTGCGATTTATATGTGATATAATCAACTCGGTATTTTCACACTGGCAACAGCATTTCACACGTGGATTATTTTCACACTGATAACCACAAGAGGGCGCTCTAGGCTCTAAGCGACACAGAAGAAGAATCTGCACTTCCTCTTCCTCTGGAGTTTGTGGAGTTGTTTAGAAGTGACACAGAGGAAGAAGAATTCCATGGATTTAGTGATTTGGGGTAAAACTGATGCTTTGGTAAACTTAAGATAAGATAAGATAAGATATTCCTTTATTGTCCCACATGGGGAAATTTCATTGGTGCAACGCAGGTAGATACAGAGGTAGATCCAGAAGAACAGACCACTTATAGGAAATCTGAAAAACACTTTCAATAGAAGATCTCCTATAAATAAATAAATAAAAATAAATAAACAAAAACAAAAATAAAAAAACAATAATAAAAATAAATAAATAAAAAACTCCCATAGACAAATAAATAAATACATAAATACCATTGCATGTGATCACGACAGCACATAGATTGCACATGAATTGCACATGAATTCCAACAGCAATTGCACATATGACAGAATTGCACATGGTTAGGTCAGTATTGCGGGTGTTCAGTACTAACAGTGTTTGTTATAAAGTCTGACAGCAGTAGGAAGGAAAGACCTGCGAAACCTTTCCTTCACACATCGAGGGTGGATCAGTCTCTCACTGAAGCTGCTCTCCAGAGCGGACAGAGTGTCCTGCAGGGGATGAGACTCATGGTCCAGCATAGATGTGAATCTAGCCAGGACCCTCCTGTCCCCCACCTCCTGCACTGAGTCCAGAGCACAGCCCAGGACGGAGCTGGACTTCTTGATGACTCTGTCCTCCCTCTCTGTGATGCTGCTGCTCCAGCAGGCCACACCGTACAGGAGGGCTGATGCCACCACAGAGTCGTAGAAGGTCTTCAGGAGTGGCCCTGTCACTCCAAAAGACCTGAGTCTCCTCAGGAGGTAGAGCCGACTGTGGCTCTTCCTGTACAGTCTGTGTTATTAGTCCAGTCCAGTTTGTGGTTCAGATGAACACCCAGGTACTTGTATGAGTCACTCTCTCAATGTCCCGTCCCTGGATGTTCACTGGTGAGGGGGCAGTGGGGTGGCGTCTGCGGAAATCCACCACCATCTCCTTGGTCTTCCCCGCGTTAATGAGGAGGTGGTTCCGCTGACACCAGTCCACAAAGTCCTGCGCCAGTCCTCTGTACTCCGCGTCATCGTCGTCCGTGATGAGTCCGATGATGGCAGAGTCATCAGAGAACTTCTGCAGGACACAGCTGTCCGTGTCATGCCTGAAGTCTGCAGTGTAAAGGGTGAAGAGAAAGGGCGCGAGGACAGTGCCCTGGGGCGCCCCCACACTGCAGGTCCGAGTGTCAGACACACAGTTCCGGGCTCTCACAAACTGGGGTCGGTCTGTGAGGTAGTCCAGGATCCACTCTGCCAGGTCATACTCCACACCAGCCGTCTCCAGCTTGTCCCTCAGGAGCAGCGGCTGGATGGTGTTGAAGGCACTGGAAAGATCGAAGAACAGAATCCTCACAGAGCTGCCAGGCTTTTCCAGGTGAGAGAGAGAGCGGTGCAGCAGGGAGATGACGGCGTCCTCCACTCCGATGCCAGACCGATATGCAAACTGCAGCTGGTCCATGGCTGAGCTCACGGTGGTCCAGGACCAGCCGCTCCAGTGTCTTCATCAGGTGGGACGTGAGAGCCACTGGCCTGAAGCTGTTGAGGTCTTTGGGGCGCGGTGTCTTAGGCACAGGTACCAGACAGGAGGTCTTCCAGACCTGTGGTACCACCCTCAGCTTCAGGCTCATGTTGAAGACATGCTACATAACTCCACACAGTTCATCTGCGCAGGACTTAAGGGGCTGGGGCTGATGCCATCAGGTCCTGCTGCCTTCCTCACTTTAATCCTCTTCAGCTCACTCCTCACCTGTGCTGTGACAGTCAGTGGTTGGCAGGGGGACTGTGTGCTGGGGGGGATGGGTGAGTCCAGGCGAAGTGGGGAGCTGATGGTCCGGGGCAGATAAGCGAAGAGGAACAGATGCAGGGCATTGTCCAGCTGTGGAAGAGGGAGCATGCAGCTGTGCAGGGGGAGGGGCGGGTGACCGATCAAACCTCAAAAAGTGAGCATTTAAATCATTCACCCACTATAGATCCCCCTCTGTCCGGGCAGGGGGGATTTTGAAGCCCGAGATGGTTTTCAGGCTCCTCCACACTCCCTGAATGTTCTTCTGCTGCAGCTGCTCCTCCATCCTCCTCTTGTAGCCGGCCTCAGCCTGCCTGATCTTCCTCCTCAGCTCCTTCTGCACAGTCCTCAGCTCCTTGTTCCCTGACCTGAAGGCTCTCTTCTTCTCCTTCAGCAGAGCCTTCAGTTCACGGTTAATCTATGGCTTGTTGTTTGGAAAACACCGCACCGTCCGGGAGGGAACAATGTTCTCAAAACAGAAGTTGATGTAGTCCGTGATGCACTCTGTGATGGTGTTGATGTCCTCCCCATGTGGATCATAAAGCTCAGTCCAGAACTTGTTATATGTTCTTTATGCTATAGTTCTCTGAATAACTGTTCATATGTTACGTTAACATACCAGACACTTACCACAGTTCTGTCTGTGCCTCATGTAGCTGAAGGTGTTAGCGTTAGCATACGTCATGTAGCTGAAGGTGTTAGCGTTAGCATACGTCATGTAGCTGAAGGTGTTAGCGTTAGCATACATCATGTAGCTGAAGGTGTTAGCGTTAGCATACGTCATGTAGCTGAAGGTGTTAGCGTTAGCATACGTACACCTATTCACCATGTTCTCTCATCTGTTATTATTTTAAACTGCATTTCAAGATGAAATGTTTGTTCTTGGTCTTAGATTTTATCAAATAAATGTCCTCCAAAAATGCGACTTATACTCCGAAGTTACTATTATAAATGTTTTGACTCGTGGGACTTATACTTCGTCATGTCTTTGACTAATCTTTGTACACAGAAACTGGCTTTTAAAAGGTTGAGGGGAAAAAAGCCCAACAAAACTCTACAATTTATAGTTTTTATTCAGAGAAACATTGTTCTGATCCTTCTTTTCATCTTCATCTTCTGCACATCTCCTACAGCATGAGCGTAACCGCGGCAGCAGACGTCACCATCAGAAACGGCACAGTATAAAACAGTCAGTAGAGGGCGCTACATTTGTTTAGACAACAGCGAAAGTGTGCAAACAGACAATAATCATTAGTAATAAAACATCTCTTGGCGTTTTTTTATCCAAGTAAAAATACAACACATTTTAGACAGTCATTCCATTAAAACATTGAATTTAATGCTGTTAAAGGTGAAGTGTGTAGTAGTAAAAAAGACCCACTCCAATTACCACAGCCCAAACTGTATAGACGTCTACTTCCTGTGCAACCAGAAGGTCCCCGCCCCCTTTTGTGTGAAAACAAACAGTGTTCACAGATACGCAACAACTTGTTAAAATGTCAAAGTTTTGCTCTAAAATACAACAAAATATTGATACTGCCGACACAGCAGCCATGGACGGAAATGTTGGTGAATATTTTGATTTCATCTCAATATCCTATTGTCGTTGTAATAAGAAAGAAAATACTTGAAATAGTGGTCGAGAGGTGTCCGTTCAGCTTCCTAGAATCCTTTTGGCAAAATGACCCAAGACAGTGGCCGGAGGTGTCGTAATCCCACTTCTACAACTATCTAATTCTAATTCTAATTCTAATTCTAATTCTAATTCAATCTCTGTGTAATTTGACACTTTACACCTCCATCTCTTGGGATTTAATTAAAATATTCACCAACTTCTCCGTCCATGGCTGCTGTGTTGCCAGTATGAATATTTTGTTGTATTTTGGATCAAAACTATAACATTTTAACAATTTGTGTCCCAGCCTTTCTGTTAACACTGTTTGCTTTCACCCAAAAGGAGGCGGGACCTTCCGCTGGCACAGGAAGTGACATTTGCCTGGCTGATTAGTCAGAGCTTCCAGAAGTAGGCGGGGTTTGACAACTTAGAAACATAGTTCCAGGAAATAATAGATGACTCAAACAGACATAAAAGCAAAATGTACGTTTTTTTCACCAGAAACTACACACTGCACCTTTAAGTCATCTGTACATTTGACTTTTCTTAATTGTAACAGTCTTGGATCAGACAATTGTTTTGTCATTTATAAATGTTCACAAAGACATTATAAAAATAGTCCTCTTAGTTTAGTCTTTCGAGCTCCATTCACAACCGTAAATTCCTTAAACGTTCTGTGATAAAAGTGCAGTTCAGTCGAGGTTACAAAAATAATCGTCCACATATTTTGTTGCACTTGTACTCAAGCGCTCACACGTTGGTAACCTCGATGCCCGTGTAGCCTCGGATGGGGCTACGGTCGGAGGTGGGCGGAGTCTGGTCTCGGGGGAGGGACCCGAAGCTGCCGTGGCAACTCAAGTCCCGCCCATTGTGAGCTTTAGGGCTGAAACCCGACGGAGGCTGCAACACATAAATGTTAAAAAGAAGCATTATTTACTGTTATTTTATGAATATGAATCCTACTTCCTGTTTACGACGTGAGACATTTGAGATCGTTTGCACGTTGAACGCGCTCTAAAGTAACAGATCGTAATAATACTCTTATTTCTCCCTCTTTATTGACCAAACATATGAGATCTGAAAGTGTTGTATTGTGTGGTCACTTGTACGCTGCCTGCAAACAGCCAATCACAGCACAGGTCAGGGCTGTCACCCGGAACTTGTTGCCGTGTAAACAGACCCTAATGTGGCTGTTGTCCCTCATTCGTCCAGTGAGCGATCCATCGTAGAAAAAAGTTTAAAAAGTAGTCACCTGGACAATGTTTTAAAACACGAGACGGTTCGACTTCCCGCTGAGATGAAGATGCACAGCCCACTGCGATCCAGAACTCCAGTGCCTTCTGTGTTGATGCAGTGTTTCGTGTAATGGCTGTGTGTTGGGTTGAATGGGTGAAGCGACGTACCCAGAGGAAACCCACCCAGACCCAGGGAGAACGTGCAAACTCTACACAGACTTTATAGCTACGAGTTAGCAACTGTGCAAACACTGCTGGAAAATGCAGCTGGAGTAAGACCAATTCTGATTAGCATGTCTAGTAACATCGTGCTAATCGCAGTGCCGCATTTGAATTAGCCACACCTCAAAAAGAAGACACTTTCCATTCATTATTTTGACCTACTACGGACACAAACTGATGCACGTGTAGGAGTTTTGTACAGATGTGGCTAAAGTGGCTAAAGTGAAGAGGTGAGCAGGTCGACTGTACCTTGACCGCCCTCCTCCTGAGCGAGCCCTCGTCCTCAGAGTGTCGGCCTGAGCTGAGCTGTCGGTGCAGGGGGCTCTGTCTGAGCGGGGTGGGAGGGGTCCCCAGGCTCAGGCGCTCAAAGTCCAGCTTCGCCTCGGCCCTATAACAGCCACATGTCAGAAACACAACTATTATTATATATGTGTATTTCTGCACTACATAAGTTCAACTGTAAGTTCTGTGTACATAGTAAGCCTATTTTGATTTTATCCTATAGCAGATTTAAATTGTTTTTCTTTTCTTTTTTTTACTTTTCTGATTCTGATGCTGATATGTTGCTTTTTATACCACTTTTCTGATTGTTAGGCCAAAGGGTCTGTGTACTCATTTTTTTTTAAAGTAAAATGTGTTTTGCCCCAGAAACAGATATTTTAAAAGTGCCACTTATGGTCAAAATCAGAGTAATTATAGAGCATTTTTAGCAACCACAAACCTCTGAGCGTGCTGGTTGTTGTTAGAATGACAGTCACAAAACTCCACTCTGAACTCGGACAGTTTTGAAAAACACGTACAAACTAATCACAGTCAATAATTAGCATGCTAAGAATGTGTTAGGAAAGTGAGAGATCATTTATGACCACTTCAACTGCTTAAAACACATTTTTATCACAGTTAAAGTCAGGTGCAGTGCCTTTTAAATGACTAAAATGTGACGAAGCTCTCGTATAGTAAATGTAATACTAGGCAAAGGGCAGTTGCAGTCACAGTTCTGCTGTAGTAGTAGTAGTAGTAGTAGTAGTAGTAGATCGTAGTAGTAGTAGTAGTAGTAGTAGTAGTAGTAGTAGTAGTAGAAGTAGTAGTAGTAGTGTGATAAAATGTGAATATATGAGTATATTTCTGTGATGTATTTTATCTGCATAATAGTGATATTTTATCTGCATCATTAGTCTAAGAGAAAAACGGGTGTGTGACAAACTGCATTTGTTTGTGAAGGTATCATAAAGATGGGCCAAAGAATGTTGCCCCAGGGAGGGGAGTTGCACCCCCCCTTGCAGGCTTTATCTCTACGGAAAAAGACAAGTGCCTTGATGTGAAGCTGACCAATGAGAAATGTGACCCGCCTCCTATTTATGTGTGATTCTAATAAAATGACTTGTAAGAGGGAGGAACGCTGAGAGCGATTTTGGAAAGTCGTTCAGGTTGCTTACAACATCTTGACGCGGCTAAGCCTTCCTCTCCCTTGCAAGCCACACAAAAGACTGACGTTTCTGTGTCGTTTAATATTCTAAGTTGAATTATGTTCTCTGACTGTTAAGTAATAGCATTGATTCATGTGTAATTTCTTGACATTTTAGTGGTCCTATTCGAGCCGGATGACAAGCTGTTCTTCGTGGAGAGTGAACTGCAAATCGGTGAAGTCTGTGCACAGCTAAAGGAAGTCCACTTTTCCCGTGGCCGCCCATCAGCGCCTCATTCTCCGCGGGAACAGCCCGTCGTTTCGAGTCAGCGGAGAACAGACGACAAAGAGGTCAGAAAAATTTTGTGTGTGAAAAAGAGTTAGCCATAAAACGTTTTATGCATTTAGTTTGATATTTACTGGAAAAATATTGTATGCTTTTATGCGCAGTTAGGTATTACTGAGGAAATACCCAGTTTCATATTACTGAGGAAATATTTTAGGCTCTTATGCCCAGTTTAGGTATTACTGAGGAAATACCCAGTTTCATATTACTGAGGAAATATTTTAGGCTCTTATGCCCAGTTTGGGTATTACTGAGGAAATACCCAGTTTGGGTATTACTGAGGAAATACCCAGTTTCATATTACTGAGGAAATATTGTAAGCTTATGGACGAGATAAGTTTCTCACATAAGCAAGGAGTTTAAATTGCTCACCACGAGTTAAGTTTCTCACCGGAAGTGATTTAATGTATGCTTTGTGTACGAGTTTGTTACTGACATAAAGACGGGTGAATGTAAGCGCTGTGCACGGGCGTGGTAAGTAAGGAAGTGTGAATGTGTGAATGAGGATTAATAAGTGATTAACTAAGTGTGAATCACAATTAATCATACAAGGGTCACAAGGCATTCTGAGAGATCTAAAATTTGCAGTCACGGGTGAATCTTAAACACCATGTTTATGTCCGGAGGAATCTAATATGGAATTTCTCTAGAAGCTTGACATTGACCGTGACTGTAAAGCAAGTAGCATTTCTCTCAGACGACCGAGACCACATAATGCCAAAATTATCACCCTAAACTGTAAAAAGACAAAGGAAAAGTCATAAGAGGATTTTGGAGGGAGACTTCCAGCATGCTCAGATGACGTGGCAGAGAGGGGGATATAAGGGGGTCAACAAGACAGGAGAATGGGAAGAAAGCAGTTCAGAGGACGCTCTGAACTGATGAAATAAGTAAAACTAAACTCAGCTGGTTTTAAATTTTAGTATTTGAGAGCTCTGTAGAACAAATTTTAAGGGTTTTGTTTTGATTGACAACAATCAATTATAAAGATTGTATTAAACTTGATAAGAGATGAAGATGAATTCAGATTTTTATAGATGGCCAATTTCTTGGGGAATGTGATCACAGACAGGACACTTCCTGTCCCCGACATAGAATACAAAAGTTGTGTTTTTACGGTATCGTGTTTTTGTGTGCACAGAACAAAGCTATGTTTTGTTTTGTTTTATTTTTGGACTTGACGAAAATTATCTTTTTGGACTTAATGCATGACTAAGATGAAAGGACAGGACAAAAAGACAGAAGTGTTTTTAAATTTAGGATCAAATACAGGCACAGGCCTGGAAGTGATAATGTGGGTAAATTAGTGACTACTGATGTTTTTGGACATAGGAGTAGAACGGGCAGTAAGTAAAGTGATAGTAAAAGTTATAGCAGTAACTTATTTATTTGTATTATCATGAGGAAACCTCGTATTGCATGTAGACGTAAGTAAGGGAATAAGTTAAATAGTGACGTCTAATGCCCTCCCTTGGAAAGACATGAATGGGTCATTAACTAAAGGCAAACGACACCAAGTCATAAAAAAATAGTCAGAGATAAGGGGCTATTGACTGGCAAAGAATCTGGAGTACTCAGGATGGAGCAGATGTTGTTATCTTTACGGATCACAGGGACACCAACAGCAACACCTCAGGGGGGGTTGACGTGATGAGTAATAGGAAAAGTTAACATTAACAGGGAAAGAATTTGACATTCTAAAGGAATTACCTGAAGGATTGTGGAGATTCAATCAAGAATTGAATAGATTTAAATGAGACAATATCATCTAAATTTAGACGTTATAGAAGTTATGAAAACCAGTGATAACAGGACTTAAACATTATAGGACTCAGGGCGGAGGCAAGAGATGGTTAGACTGATAAAATGATGTGCCTTATGTACAAGGGGAAGGTTTAGGATCATTTTGATTTTTAATACACATATAGACTTGCTAGAACAAACTAATACACAATGTTTGTAAAGCACCACATGAGCAGGTGTGAGAGATCGAGTTTGAAACTCACCTGAAGCACATATAGAAGATTAGCACATATTACATTAGATGTGTGACTTTATTCAGGCCACGCCCACAGAGGAGATGTGAAATTTTATCTTAATTATGTGAAAGTTGTGAACTGAGCCTTATGGCCAGCTCAACGGGGGAATTATTGAGATAATTATTATTGTTTGATGTATTTGAATTACACACACACGCACCCACACACACCCACACACATACATACATACATACATATGCGCGCACACGTGGAGACCAAACATTTAGAGTTTGAAACATTTCGAGTTTGAAACATTTCGAGTTTGAAACAAATGGTGGTAAAACAGATAGGTTTGGCAGTGTCGGATAACAGACACATAGACGGTTTACAGACACACAGGGTGGGAGCCCAGCGCCGTGGAAGGAGGGGCTCAGCCAGGGATGTGACCACTGAACTGTGAAAGGTCAAGAGGTGACATTGTGGAGTGGAGTGACAGACGCAATTCCATCTCTTCCTTGATTACATCCTGGATTAGTGAACGTTGTAAACTATCTGGATTATTGAATTTTGTTTAAATGTAGTAGTTTGACAAATGGGCAAGGCCATTTATCAAAAAGGAGGGATATGTACGAGTAAACAAATATTCCGAATCAATAATTACTAAAAAAAAAATATTGTAAACAAGAAAACTGTTTGAAATACACTGAACTGTCGAAAAGACTTTCTTTATCACCACAGCAGAGAACGTGTTGGAGATGTGGTGTTTACAGAGACGGAGCCAAGTGGACGGAGCCACACCGTGTCGTCCTCACACCGACCATTGGAGGGACGAGAACATGAGAACATGGGTGCTCTCATGGGAAAGTGAGAGAAATGTCTGGACAACACAGCGGCAGATCCATAACATCGCAGACGCAGGACTTCGTTTGTATGAGTTTTGTCCAGAGTCTACAGCAAAGTACGATACTCTGCTACGATGAACGAGAGCCAGAGGCTACGGTGCGCAGAGTACCATACTCTGTGAAAAGAATCAACAGTTATCATCATCACAGCGATGACGATAATATGGGTGCTGAACACCTGTATTATGCACCGGACAATCGGGACAATCGGGACAATCGATCAACATACACAACTGTGTTTACCGGTAAATGGAAAATAGAGGGAAGAAAATAAGTGATCAACTTGAAAGGTTATGAAATGCATGATGTGAAATGTACAATGTATAATTGACATGACAGAGGCTGAAGAAACACAATGGCATATTATACAGCCACTATTGTTTACACTAACTAAGAGAGTTTTTTTTATCTGCTACAACATAACTACATGCAATGTTAATGAGATTATGAATTGAGATGGGAAATGTACCAGTTCATATGTGTCATAGGTGTGACCGAAGCGAGCAGCGGAAGAAGGTCTCTTAAGAAACCAAACGAGGACGTATGGTGGTGTGGGGACACTTGTGGGACGTTGTGCCTATGTATCCCTTTTGTGGCCAGCCATGGTCATAACAAAGATCAGCATCACCCAGAACCATACCGCAGGGTCAAGGTCGAGACGTTAGTGGACAGTCTGGTATGCTCCCTGTAGCACCTGATAGTACGTATATAGATCCTATTGGGGTGCCCAGAGGAGTCCCTGATGAGTATAAGCTGGCTGACCAAATAGCAGCAGGGTTTGAGGGCCTTCCGCTTGTCTCTGCGATATTTCCCATCACGCCGCACAAAAATGTGGACAGAATTAATTATCTGTCTTTCCAATTACAAAGGTTGACAAATCTGACTCACAATTTAGGACTTGCTCTCGGGTCACAGTTGCATCACACCGCTTTAATGGCGTGGCAAACTCAAATGGCAGTAGACATGTTATTAGCTGAAAAGAAAGGAGTTTGTTCGATTTTCAAAGGTCAATGTTGTACGTTCATTCCTAATAATACAGCCGCAGACGGCTCAGTCACAAACACTCTGTCACAATTGAGAACTATGTCTAAAAAAATGAAAGAACACACTGGAATAGACAATAAAATCTCAGAATGGTTAGAAAGCTGGTTCAGCAGGTGGACTGGTATCATGGTTCCGGTACTGACCTCACTGTTGGTAATAATTGCCTGTTTTGTGTTTTGTGGATGTTGTTGCATACCAATGTGTAGACACACTATAGAATGTACAGTGGAAGAAGCGATCAAAAGCCGAGGGCATCATAGTTATGCCTTAGTAGCTATAGAAGAAGATGAAACTGACAAGTATTAATGTGCATGACCCTTTGAGTGTAAAATGTATTATGTTCACACCAATATGAAAAACATGTTGAAAACTGAAAAGAGTGATGTGATCGGATATGAGACAGTAAGATAAGATAAGATAAGATATTCCTTTATTGTCCCACATGGGGAAATTTCATTGGTGCAACGCAGGTAGATACAGAGGTAGATCCAGAAGAACAGATCACTTATAGGAAGTCTGAAAAACACTTTCAGTAGAAGATCTCCTATAAACAAAAACTCCCATAGACAAATAAATAAATAAATACCATTGCATGCGATCCCGACAGTAATTGCACATGAATATGTGTCACGACAGCACATAGACTGCACATGAATTTCACAGTAATTGCACATGAATTGCACATGAATTCCAACAGCAATTGCACATATGACAGAATTGCACATCAGTATTAGGTTAGGTCAGTATTGCGACGGGATAACGTGACGATCTCCGGGTAAGACGACTGTTCTCCGCAGTTTCATGAGTTCCTCCTTTGTGTAAACGCGGTACGGCGCCGGGCGGGGGGCGGGGCCGGAGCCGGGGGGCGGGGCCGGAGCCGGGGGACTCAGAGCCAAGACACATCACAACGACACGACGAAAACACTCAATCCAGCCGAATAAAGTCAAAACAAGTTAATTTAAAGCGATTCAAGTGCGTGTCCCGATCGTTCGTGAAGTTCCTCTTTCATATAAACGTGTATATAAACGTGTACCGACGACACGCCGTACTTTAGCGCGGCCGGAGGGCGCGGGGGAGGGGCTGGTGGGCTCGCTCGGAGCTAGCTCACGTCACAACAACACAACGAACGCAACGAAAAACGCTCAAATCCAGCCGAAAAAAGTCAAAAACAGTTGAATTAAAAACTATTCCAGAAGACTAATGCTTTGATAAACAGGAGGGAAATGTGATAAAATGTGAATATATGAGTATATTTCTGTGATGTATTTTATCTGCATAATAGTGATATTTTATCTGCATCATTAGTCTAAGAGAAAAACGGGTGTGTGACAAACTGCATTTGTTTGTGAAGGTATCATAAAGATGGGCCAAAGAATGTTGCCCCAGGGGGGGGAGTTGCACCCCCCCTTGCAGGCTTTATCTCTACGGAAAAAGACAAGTGCCTTGATGTGAAGCTGACCAATGAGAAATGTGACCCGCCTCCTATTTATGTGTGATTCTAATAAAATGACTTGTAAGAGGGAGGAACGCTGAGAGCGATTTTGGAAAGTCGTTCAGGTTGCTTACAACATCTTGACGCGGCTAAGCCTTCCTCTCCCTTGCAAGCCACACAAAAGACTGACGTTTCTGTGTCGTTTAATATTCTAAGTTGAATTATGTTCTCAGACTGTTAAGTAATAGCATTGATTCATGTTTAATTTCTTGACAAGTAGTAGTAGTAGTAGTAGTAGTAGTGTAGTAGTAGTAGTAGTAGATCGTAGTAGTAGTAGTAGTAGCAGTAGTAGTAGTAGATCGTAGTACTAGTAGTAGTAGTAGTAGATCGTAGTAGTAGTAGTAGTAGTAGTAGTAGTAGTAGATCGTAGATCGTAGTAGTAGATCGTTGATCGTAGTAGTAGTAGTAGTAGTAGTAGTAGTAGATCGTAGTAGTAGTAGTAGTAGTAGAAGTAGTAGAAGTAGTAGTAGTAGTAGTAGTAGTAGTAGTAGTAGTAGTAGTAGTAGTAGAAGTAGTAGTAGTAGTAGTAGTAGTAGTAGTAGTAGTAGTAGATCATAGATCGTAGTAGTAGTAGTAGTAGTAGATCGTAGTACTAGTAGTAGATCGTTGATCGTAGTAGTAGTAGATCGTAGTAGTAGTAGTAGTAGATCATAGATCGTAGTAGTAGTAGTAGTAGTAGATCGTAGTACTAGTAGTAGTAGTAGATCGTAGATCGTAGTAGTAGATCGTTGATCGTAGTAGTAGTAGTAGTAGTAGTAGTAGTAGTAGATCGTAGTAGTAGATCGTAGTAGTAGAAGTAGTAGAAGCAGTAGTAGTAGTAGTAGTAGTAGTAGTAGTAGTAGAAGTAGTAGTAGTAGTAGTAGTAGTAGTAGTAGTAGTAGATCGTAGTAGTAGTAGATCGTAGTAGTAGTAGCAGTAGTAGTAGTAGTAGCAGTAGTAGTAGTAGAAGTAGTAGTAGTAGTAGTAGTAGTAGTAGTAGTAGTAGAAGTAGTAGTAGTAGTAGTAGTAGTAGTAGTAGTAGTAGTAGATCGTAGTAGTAGTAGTAGTAGTAGTAGTAGAAGTAGTAGTAGTAGTAGTAGTAGTAGATCGTAGTAGTAGAAGTAGTAGAAGCAGTAGTAGTAGTAGTAGTAGTAGTAGTAGTAGAAGTAGTAGTAGTAGTAGTAGTAGTAGTAGTAGAAGTAGTAGTAGTAGTAGTAGATCGTAGTAGTAGTAGCAGTAGTAGTAGTAGTAGCAGTAGTAGTAGTAGAAGTAGTAGTAGTAGTAGTAGTAGTAGTGGTAGTAGTAGAAGTAGTAGTAGTAGTAGTAGTAGTAGTAGTAGTAGTAGTTAGTAGTAGATCGTAGTAGTAGTAGTAGTAGAAGTAGTAGTAGTAGTAGTAGATCGTAGTAGTAGTAGTAGCAGTAGTAGTAGTAGTAGCAGTAGTAGTAGTAGAAGTAGTAGTAGTAGTAGTAGTAGTTGTAGTAGTAGAAGTAGTAGTAGTAGTAGTAGTAGTAGTAGATCGTAGTAGTAGTAGTAGTAGATCGTAGTAGTAGTAGTAGTAGTAGTAGTAGTAGTAGTAGATCGTAGTAGTAGTAGTAATAGTAGTAGTAGTAGTAGATCGTAGTAGTAGTAGTAGTAGTAGATCGTAGTAGTAGTAGTAGTAGTAGTAGTAGTAGTAGTAGTAGTAGTAGTAGTAATAGTAGTAGTAGTAGTAGTAGTAGTAGTAGATCGTAGTAGTAGTAGTAGTAGTAGATCGTAGTAGTAGTAGTAGTAGTAGTAGTAGTAGTAGTAGTAGTAGTAGTAGTAGTAGTAGTAGTAGTAGTAGTAGTTGTAGTAGTGATGAGGCAGTCAAGTCTTAAGCACCTGGCCGGCCCGATGAGGCTCTTCAGTTCCTCCACCAGATGGCGCCGGACCATGTGCTTGTTGCCGGGGATACCGAGTGCCGTTGCCATGGTTTCAGTGTTGAATGTGGGGTCGAGCACCATCACGGCTCCGTGCACTCCACTGTTCAAGAGGTTCTCAGCAAACTCCTGCAGAACAAACAGGACCAGGTCAAGAGTGGGTTCACAGGATATTTTATGTATTAATCGTTATGACAACGGTCCTAATTTGTCTAAGGAGGCTTTAGGCTGCATGGAGAGAAGAAGAATGTTATGCTTAAGGTTTATAGAGCATGGACTGAATCGATTTTACGGTTTGTCACATCAACTTCAGTCACAGATGTTTTACTTTGATGAAAAGAGCCTCATATTTGGTGTGGCACAGAGTTCACACCAGCAGATGTTTGAGGAGACTGTTTAGGCAGGAAGGTCACACTCTCCATAGCCAGTTAGGGTCAGGGTCGACTCCCTCAGAGAGAAAGTTCAGTATCCCTCACTGGAAACTGAGCAGATTTAAACATTCGCCATTAGCATTTGAAGTGCTGAACTGTCAAATAATAAAACTACAGATGAGTGACAATCCAGGGGCTTTTTGTATGAAAGGTGCATTTAAAAAACTGCAGGACCCTCGTGTCTTTTATGGTCTCCTATATTTGTGTTCAATGGTGATGTCGATGTGTTAAAGCACGTGACCTCTGTCCCAGGACACATCTAATCTTATTGTATCATTCTGAAACCCATGGATAGGAGACTTAAGGGATGTCTAATGTGCCAGTAGTAGTCAGTGGCGTGTGGTCAGGGCAATCAATCAATCAATCAATCAATCAATCAATCAATCAATCAAGCAGTGACCAGTGGCCAATAAAATCTATTGTGTCATAACTATATGAATTGTTCTCAAATATATCCAAATAAGCCTGTTTTCCCCTCACTTCTGCTGAAGCTCAGCTGAAGTCACAGTGTCTTTTAGTGCCCTCTACAGGCCGCTGAGCAGTACTGCACAGGAAGCATGATTCTTCTTCTCCCGCCGCGGCTCAGTCTGTGACCGTGTTCAGAGGCCCGTGTTCAGGGGCCCGTGTTCAGGGGCCCGTGTTCAGGGGCCTGTGTTCAGGGGCCCGTGTTCAGAGGCCCGTGTTCAGGGGCCCGTGTTCAGAGGCCCGTGTTCAGAGGCCCGTGTTCAGGGGCCGTGTTCAGAGGCCCGTGTTCAGAGGCCCTGACTGAGCATGTGCAGAGGAGAAGAAGCAACAGCAGCGCCAAGTTTCAACAAACTGACTTAAAAACTATCTTTTAGAGACAAGTCTGTGTCTGTAGCTCAGGCTCTGATCATGTTTATCATGATTAGATGTAAGTTATAAATACAGGCAGTCATTTAACAACATAAAGCGCTAATTTGTGTAATCAATTGGTCGATGAAGTCAGCGAAGTTATTTCCACTTTTCTATTACCCTGGGGTGTTAATGTCTGCGTGCCATTGAATTGCCTTTATATACATTGTGCTCTCCAAACAAAATGTATTTATTCATTTGATACTGTTAAATTGTCAAATACATCATTGAAGTTGAAGTGAAACTGCGATTTTACTATAAAAAGTTACTCAAGTAAAGGTAACTGAGTACAACCCAGCTGTGCTCAGAACATTAGGATTACGCCACATACTTTGTCTCCACCCGTTTCCACACCTCTCTTACTGTTCCTGGGTAACAGTGTGATGAGGATCTCTGAGTATGTAACCAGGATGTTGGAGTCCCGCCCGAGACAGTTTTCTTTGTTAAGCCCTGACGCCACAATATTGACAGAACAGCTTCCCACGTGTTTGTCAGAGGATTTGTGAGCGCCGAGCAGCAGCTTAGGTTACAACAGGAGCTGCAGATCTGTGTGTGTTGTGAAGATGTGTAACCAAGAGGTAAACAAGTGGGAAAATGCAGAGAATGAAGTGACTCGAGTTAGCTATAGCCGCACACAGAGCTTTACGTGCACTGTAGAGGACAAGACGAGCCGCTGTAGTCGCTTTTGGCTCCTTCATTCTCCTACATTTGATCCATAACGACGTATGTTTGTGTGATGTTTGTGCGGTTTATCGAGGTAAAGAGGGTGTGTTTAACCTTGAGGTCGATGTCCTTGATCCACCGGACGACTCGATGGGACGTCCACACTAAAGGGTCCATGTTCTGGTGCTCGCACTGCAGTCGGCGAGCCTGCAGAGCCTTCACCACGAAGAAACATCCAATACAAACTGAAATTAGACCTGAGCATTCATTGCTTTAAAGGGGGTTAGTTCAGTCAAGCTTGTAATGTGATTGATTCATGCATAATGTGTTATTTCCTGTTGTCACCTTCCCCTATCTCCGCCCACAGCTCTTCACTTACTTTATTTACTTGTGATAATTCAAAAACATTCAGACTCCAGACCATGCATGCAGGGGAGAAATGTCCAGTTCAGAAAGAGGCTGTGAAGAGGCGGAGCTTATACGTTTTGAACAGAAAGTCAATGGTCCTGCTTCTATTACTCAGTGTTTTAGATCAATTGCGGTTTAACATGAACAAAATGTAAAATTATGATCTACTTATGTTCAATACTGAGAACCCCCCGTAATGCATAATATGTCTCCTTTAATGTGCAGTATTTTAAATCTAGTACTAGTACATCTTTAATACTGAAAGTATTCATTTTCTCCCTCCACTGTGTACTTTTTGCACCGTTTTGAATGATTTTGTAGGTGACGTGTGGTGGGCCAAATCCAGCCCACTCAGCAATATGGTCCGGCATATCATGCTAAAATGGGCCATGGGCTTTGTAAACTGACTTTGTCCTTAGTGCACTTTGTCAGCGCTGTTATTCAGTACAAACATCAATATAATTACATGTTAAAGCCATTTATGTTTAAAGTCCCAGTTCAGACTCTGTGGTCTAGTCCCAGTTCAGACTCTGTGGTCTAGTCCCAGTTCAGACTCTGTGGTCTAGTCCCGGTTCAGACTCTGTGGTCTTGTCCCGGTTCAGACTCTGTGGTCTAGTCCCTGTTCAGACTCTGTGGTCTTGTCCTGGTTCAGACTCTGTGGTCTAGTCCCGGTTTAGACTCTGTGGTCTAGTCCCGGTTTAGACTCTGTGGTCTAGTCCCTGTTCAGACTCTGTGGTCTTGTCCTGGTTCAGACTCTGTGGTCTAGTCCCAGTTCAGACTCTGTGGTCTAGTCCTGGTTTAGACTCTGTGGTCTAGTCCCGGTTTAGACTCTGTGGTCTAGTCCCAGTTCAGACTCTGTGGTCTAGTCCCAGTTCAGACTCTGTGGTCTAGTCCCGGTTTAGACTCTGTGGTCTAGTCCCGGTTTAGACTCTGTGGTCTAGTCCCGGTTCAGACTCTGTGGTCTAGTCCCGGTTCAGACTCTGTGGTCTAGTCCCGGTTCAGACTCTGTGGTCTAGTCCCGGTTCAGACTCTGTGGTCTAGTCCCGGTTCAGACTCTGTGGTCTAGTCCCGGTTCAGACTCTGTGGTCTAGTCCCGGTTTAGACTCTGTGGTCTAGTCCCGGTTCAGACTCTGTGGTCTAGTCCCGGTTCAGACTCTGTGGTCTAGTCCCGGTTCAGACTCTGTGGTCTAGTCCCGGTTCAGACTCTGTGGTCTAGTCCCGGTTCAGACTCTGTGGTCTAGTCCCGGTTGCTGTTCAGTCTTGGTTCAGGACTAGGTCTTTCCCTCGCCCCGTTTTATTTGATCTTATTCAGTGAAACAATAGATTTCAGTTGAATTGTACCAGTGTAAGTTGGTTGTGGATACTGGATATAGATGATTGAATCGTGGTGCAGTTTGGGCGACCCGTGCTTACCTCCTTGTCGAAGTTGAGCAGGTGCAGCAGCTCGATGCCCAGCAGCACGCTGACCTGGTGGCTCTTCTTGCCGATGTTGAGGTGTCGCTCCAGGTCGTGTCGGGTCAGCGAGTTGAGCATGCGCCCGTCCACCAGGTGAGTGTGGAAGGCCTGGGAGTACTGAGGCAGCCCGATGTCGCTCAGCCACGCCTTAGCCACCCAGTGATGGTCCATGTCTGCCGCTTTGGACAGTCTGAACGCACGGGTTTAGTACAATATGTCAAGTCAGCGAATGCTACCGTATTTTCAGGACTATAAGTTGCACCTTTTTTCATAGTTTTGGCCGGGGTGCGATTTATACTTACATTTATACTTATATACTTAAACTTATACTCCAGTGCAACTTATATATGTTTTTTTCTTCTCTATTATGTATTTTTTGGCTGGTACAACTTATACTCCGGTGCTACAAATGTTACTGCTCCTGCGTTTGCTCCTGTACTACTCGTCACTGTCGCCGTTTCCATGACAAACCATCATTTTATCCCATGTTATGCACTAACGTTAAGATTCCGAATTATGGGCAGCACAACTGATAACATGTGAGCTATTTTGTCTGTATAAAGTAGTTTTTCCGTTGTTGCGTCGATAATGAAGAGCTAGCTTGTAGGCTAATAACAGGGGGAGATAAAGGACACTTTCCTTTGTCTCACAGACTCAGAAACGTTTTTTTTAAGGAGAGAAACGTTGAACTGTGTGTGATCCCAAAGTGTACACATACTTGAGCCCGAAAACACTTATACAATGTTTTTCTTTGTTAAACCACGACCTGTACGAAACACGTTTTAATCATCCAAACAGTGAATGTGTCGAATATTTTGCAAAATAAGAAACACAATTGTGCTGATGTCACAAAGTAAGTCAGGAAATTACGCCAAAAATGACTTGTGGTGATATATCGACACAGCAGCCCTCGATATCCATAGTGTATCACCACATTTAGTATCGCCATATATTTCAACATTTTAGCACATTTTATTATCTTACTGTAGCATCTCTTTCACGTTTTAGCAGATTTCACTATTCATCACTGACACTCAAACAGTTTTGTCACTCTAACAATTCCGAATGTCTTTACCTGACAGTTCAGAGTTTCCCCGAAGGTAAAACATGTCTCGTTTATCAATGTTGTAACCGGGACAACCTGTTCATGAGCTGGATAAGAGGCAAACTGGACTACGCTTTTAAAACCCTATGATAATACAACACGCTCCACACACAAAGGTCCAGGATTAAACCGGGGAACATGACGGTGACAAACGTCTGAACTTGTGTGCGTCATGTATAATTCAGGCCACACCGCACACAGTGTCCTCACCCTCTGCCGTTCTCTGCGTCCCTGTAGTCCTCGATGGCCAGGCGGAGTTTCCTGCGGTGCATCAGACTGGTGACCCCTAGCCCCACCTCCAGGTCCTCATCCGTCAGACCCAGCAACACCTACGCAACAGCAACGGTACAAAGTCTGGTGGGAAACCACGTCTTTGGCCACAGGCAAACTAAATAGTAATAATGTATAGCCGTAGCTGCCCAGGGACAGACTGACTGAACCCTGGCTGACGGTCTGTACCCAGGGTACTCAGCACGCCCGGTGTTCTCAGTTTAAACTCAACAGTGCACAAAACGTCTTATGCTGTTTTAGAATTAAGTTGTGTTTCCCTTTTGTGTAAATCTAGAGTCTAAGACAGTTAATTAAGTGTATTTAAATCTAAAATCTGTAATCTAAAGTGAGGTATAACATTAAAAAACACAAAAGCTTTTCTCTTATAAACTCCAGGAAAAGCGCTGGGGTGTTTTTAGCAAAGGGTCAAAAGAAATAATGATCATATTCTTATTTTTCTAAAATGCAACTTTTCTGAAAAAGTCATATGTGGTGTGACAGCTGCATTTGCAAAAATACATAACATAATTGTAACACCACTAACTACCTCTGACCACCACCAATCACTTACACTTCACATTCACAGGCACGGTGAATGAGGCGTCTTGCCCAAGGACACAACATCACTTTGCACACTGTCATAGCAGGGATTGAACCTGTGACCTTTAGTTTTGGTCAAACTACTTTCCCCTCGTGTGATCTGACCTTGCCGCTCTTGACGTTGTCGGAGCACGTGCGTATGTACATGGGCATGGCCATGACCACCTCCAGCCAGGCCTGCACCGTCCCGGCCCTCCACTGGGACATGGGCGTGGTCCGGGCCAGCTCCACCTGCTGCAGGCGGTCAAGCTGGTTCTCTGAGCCGTCCGACATGCTCAAGGAGTGTCGCGTCGGGCTGGACGGGCCGTCTGAGTCTGGGCACATGGAGCGCAGGGTGGAAACACACATCAGTGGCATTTTTATAGTCACTATTCATGGGTTTCAACTTCCTGTTGTACATGAAACATGGGTTTCAACTTCCTGTTATACATGGGTTTCAACTTCCTGTTGTACATGAAACATGGGTTTCAACTTCCTGTTATACATGGGTTTCAACTTCCTGTTGTACATGAAACATGGGTTTCAACTTCCTGTTGTACATGGCTTTCAACTTCCTGTTGTACATGGTTTTCAACTTCCTGTTGTACATGGGTTTCAACTTCCTGTTATACATGGGTTTCAACTTCCTGTGATACATGGGTTTCAACTTCCTGTGATACATGGGTTTCAACTTCCTGTGATACATGGGTTTCAACTTCCTGTTGTACATGGGTTTCAACTTCCTGTTGTACATGGGTTTCAACTTCCTGTAGTACATGGGTTTCAACTTCCTGTTGTACATGGGTTTCAACTTCCTGTTGTACATGGGTTTCAACTTCCTGTTATACATGGGTTTCAACTTCCTGTTGTACATGGGTTTCAACTTCCTGTTGTACATGGGTTTCAACTTCCTGTTATACATGGGTTTCAACTTCCTGTTGTACATGGGTTTCAACTTCCTGTTGTACATGGGTTTCAACTTCCTGTAATACATGGGTTTCAACTTCCTGTGATACATGGGTTTCAACTTCCTGTTGTACATGGGTTTCACCTTCCTGTTGTACATGGGTTTCAACTTCCTGTTGTACATGGGTTTCAACTTCCTGTTGTACATGGGTTTCAACTTCTTGTTGTACATGGGTTTCAACTTCCTGTGATACATGGGTTTCAACTTCCTGTTGTACATGGGTTTCAACTTCCTGTAATACATGGGTTTCAACTTCCTGTGATACATGGGTTTCAACTTCCTGTTATACATGGGTTTCAACTTCCTGTTGTACATGGGTTTCAACTTCCTGTTGTACATGGGTTTCAACTTCCTGTTATACATGGGTTTCAACTTCCTGTTGTACATGGGTTTCAACTTCCTGTTGTACATGGGTTTCAACTTCCTGTAATACATGGGTTTCAACTTCCTGTGATACATGGGTTTCAACTTCCTGTTGTACATGGGTTTCACCTTCCTGTTGTACATGGGTTTCAACTTCCTGTTGTACATGGGTTTCAACTTCCTGTTGTACATGGGTTTCAACTTCCTGTTGTACATGGGTTTCAACTTCCTGTGATACATGGGTTTCAACTTCCTGTTGTACATGGGTTTCAACTTCCTGTAATACATGGGTTTCAACTTCCTGTGATACATGGGTTTCAACTTCCTGTGTTACATGGGTTTCAACTTCCTGTTGTACATGGGTTTCAACTTCCTGTGATACATGGGTTTCAACTTCCTGTTGTACATGGGTTTCAACTTCCTGTTGTACATGGGTTTCAACTTCCTGTGATACATGGGTTTCAACTTCCTGTTGTACATGGGTTTCAACTTCCTGTTATACATGGGTTTCAACTTCCTGTTGTACATGGGTTTCAACTTCCTGTTATACATGGGTTTCAACTTCCTGTAATACATGGGTTTCAACTTCCTGTGATACATGGGTTTCAACTTCCTGTTGTACATGGGTTTCAACTTCCTGTAATACATGGGTTTCAACTTCCTGTTGTACATGGGTTTCAACTTCCTGTTGTAAATGGGTTTCAACTTCCTGTTGTAAATGGGTTTCAACTTCCTGTTGTACATGGCTTTCAACTTCCTGTTGTACATGGGTTTCAACTTCCTGTAATACATGGGTTTCAACTTCCTGTTGTACATGGGTTTCAACTTCCTGTTGTACATGGGTTTCAACTTCCTGTTATACATGGGTTTCAACTTCCTGTTGTACATGGGTTTCAACTTCCTGTTGTACATGGGTTTCAACTTCCTGTTGTACATGGGTTTCAACTTCCTGTTGTACATGGGTTTCAACTTCCAGTTATACATGGGTTTCAAATTCCTGTTGTACATGGGTTTCAACTTCCTGTTGTACATGGGTTTCAACTTCCTGTTGTACATGGGTTTCAACTTCCTGTAGTACATGGGTTTCAACTTCCTGTTGTACATGGGTTTCAACTTCCTGTTGTACATGGGTTTCAACTTCCTGTTATACATGGGTTTCAACTTCCTGTTGTACATGGGTTTCAACTTCCTGTTGTACATGGGTTTCAACTTCCTGTTATACATGGGTTTCAACTTCCTGTTGTACATGGGTTTCAACTTCCTGTTGTACATGGGTTTCAACTTCCTGTAATACATGGGTTGCAACTTCCTGTGATACATGGGTTTCAACTTCCTGTTGTACATGGGTTTCACCTTCCTGTTGTACATGGGTTTCAACTTCCTGTTGTACATGGGTTTCAACTTCCTGTTGTACATGGGTTTCAACTTCCTGTTGTACATGGGTTTCAACTTCCTGTGATACATGGGTTTCAACTTCCTGTTGTACATGGGTTTCAACTTCCTGTAATACATGGGTTTCAACTTCCTGTGATACATGGGTTTCAACTTCCTGTGATACATGGGTTTCAACTTCCTGTTGTACATGGGTTTCAACTTCCTGTTATACATGGGTTTCAACTTCCTGTTGTACATGGGTTTCAACTTCCTGTTGTACATGGGTTTCAACTTCCTGTGATACATGGGTTTCAACTTCCTGTTGTACATGGGTTTCAACTTCCTGTTATACATGGGTTTCAACTTCCTGTTGTACATGGGTTTCAACTTCCTGTTATACATGGGTTTCAACTTCCTGTAATACATGGGTTTCAACTGCCTGTGATACATGGGTTTCAACTTCCTGTTGTACATGGGTTTCAACTTCCTGTAATACATGGGTTTCAACTTCCTGTTGTACATGGGTTTCAACTTCCTGTTGTAAATGGGTTTCAACTTCCTGTTGTAAATGGGTTTCAACTTCCTGTTGTACATGGCTTTCAACTTCCTGTTGTACATGGGTTTCAACTTCCTGTAATACATGGGTTCCAACTTCCTGTTGTACATGGGTTTCAACTTCCTGTTGTACATGGGTTTCAACTTCCTGTTGTACATGGGTTTCAACTTCCTGTTGTACATGGGTTTCAACTTCCTGTTGTACATGGGTTTCAACTTCCAGTTATACATGGGTTTCAACTTCCTGTTGTACATGGGTTTCAACTTCCTGTTGTACATGGGTTTCAACTTCCTGTGATACATGAGTTTCAACTTCCTGTTGTACATGGGTTTCAACTTCCTGTTATACATGGGTTTCAACTTCCTGTTATACATGGGTTTCAACTTCCTGTTGTACATGGGTTTCAACTTCCTGTTGTACATGGGTTTCAACTTCCTGTTGTACATGGGTTTCAACTTCCTGTTGTACATGGGTTTCAACTTCCTGTTATACATGGGTTTCAACTTCCTGTTGTACATGGGTTTCAACTTCCTGTTGTACATGGGTTTCAACTTCCTGTTATACATGGGTTTCAACTTCCTGTTGTACATGGGTTTCAACTTCCTGTTGTACATGGGTTTCAACTTCCTGTAATACATGGGTTTCAACTTCCTGTGATACATGGGTTTCAACTTCCTGTTGTACATGGGTTTCAACTTCCTGTAATACATGGGTTTCAACTTCCTGTTATACATGGGTTTCAACTTCCTGTTGTACATGGGTTTCAACTTCCTGTTGTACATGGGTTTCAACTTCCTGTTGTACATGGGTTTCAACTTCCTGTTGTACATGGGTTTCAATTTCCTGTGGTACATGGGTTTCAACTTCCTGTTATACATGGGTTTCAACTTCCTGTTATACATGGGTTTCAACTTCCTGTAATACATGGGTTTCAACTTCCTGTTGTACATGGGTTTCAACTTCCTGTTGTACATGGGTTTCAATTTCCTGTGGTACATGGGTTTCAACTTCCTGTTGTACATGGGTTTCAACTTCCTGTTGTACATGGGTTTCAACTTCCTGTTGTACATGGGTTTCAACTTCCTGTTGTACATGGGTTTCAATTTCCTGTGGTACATGGGTTTCAACTTCCTGTTGTACATGGGTTTCAACTTCCTGTTGTACATGGTTTTCAGAATGAGGAGAAATTGGGACTGTTTTCATAGCGATTATTAATTTAAAACTAAATATTATATCTTTTAAATGGGAAAAATCTTCAAAATGTTGCTGAAAAAGGGTTTGAGGACAACGGTCGTAATTTCTCAACATTCTGAAACTCATGAATAACATAAAACCCGGCCTCCAAAAGAAGGGATGTTAAGATTTTTCAGTTAATTGATCATCTAAGAATAAAAAAAATATTTTAAGATAACAGTTTAATGTGTGTTTAGTGTAATTTATATTCAAGCTACACTCGAAAATGTGTTTTTGGAATAACCATAACTTTTTAATTTAGAACGTTTGATCTCATAAAGCTGTGACAAAGGGAATCAAAGTGAATCAAGAATGTAATTGTTGTTAACTAACTCATTTGAATACTGTGACATTCCTACCTGAGTGTATAGCAATGGTACCAGACACATCAGCATCAGAATAGGATAATCCACCTTGTAAAAGTCCATGTACATGTTTTTCCTGCTCAAATTGAACTTCTTGCTTTCCTCCAGCAGGGGGCGCTCCAGACCATGTAGAGGAGGACTCAGGAGCACTCAAAGTGCACTCACAGGCCTTGCTTTGGTTTCCTGACATCTAAAAGGCATTTGATCAGCTCCGTGCTCTCACATAAGTCAAGTCCACAGAGTAAACGCTGCATTCACTGCCTTTTTCATAGAAATGTCATTTTTACTCAGACAACAAAACCAAACTGACCTTGATCATGTTTTACTACAGTCCACACCTATGTGGAGCCCAGAGTTTACAATAACTACTACTGCTAATACTTATACTGCTACTACTACCACTACTACTACTACTACTACTACTACTTCTACTACAGGCCACGTCTATGTGGAGCCCAGAGTTTACAATAACTACTACTACTACTACTACTACTCCTACTAAATTCTGGAGCTACTGCAGTTATGAATATGACTGCTGCTACTACAACTACAGCAGCTCTGTGTACCACTACTGTCACATGAGGTCTTTTTTCAGATAAAGGTGATATAATAATATATAATCTCTTATTATCTCAGTTCACACCATTTCAAGGGCACGTCGTGGGTGCAGCTTGTGTCTTACTTTGGATACACCAACTTGAAGAAGCGCTTGGTCATTGGGAGGCATCCAAATACACCCGCGACCCTCTGTATCGATTCACTTCCTGGGTCACGGTGCTCGGGGTTTGATGGGAGGTCAGACAGGGGTCAGGGTTAGAGGTCACGGGTCAATCCAAGCCAGACGTTATCGACACAGTGTGATTTTGGGTCCAACGATGTCCAACATGGCGTCCTCTCCTTCCAGTGATTTCAATGGTGCAAGAGCCGTGTCTGAATCCAGCCGTTAACTTTAAACTTTACCACTCAGATAAACCGTAATGCCACATAAGACAGAACAGTAGTGGATAAACAAAGAGCTTAAACTACTGAATTAAGCTAAATATGTGTAACTCGACCCACATATACATTTGAATAAGATATTGATAATGACCAGGTACTGGGACAGCAACACTTTCCTTAGGTTTGATCACATAATATACTTACTTTTACCTGGTTTTTGATATTTTAAATGCGTGTTTTTATGTTTTTATTAATTTATTGTGTCTTCCTATGGGTCTTTAACGTTGCAAAGCACTTTGAATTGCACTATAAATAAATTTGATTGATTGATTGATAATATAAATCAAATGTATTGTAATGTATTTCTGATTCTGATTTCACATTTCATAACACACACACATTCTTCATTCTATTTAAGACGCCCTGTCTCTGATTTGTAGAACTAGTGAAGTTCATTTGACATAGTTTGAGGGTCCAGGCTTATTTTTCATGTTCATAATGCATTCTTAGCATTATTATTCACCGCAAAGAGTTTATAAGCCGTTTTCTGCTAATGCTAACAGCGGGACCCCGACCGTTTGAAATGTTTGCATATGTGAACGCCAAAGGGACTCAAGCTACTCCGGGTACGTTTAAGGTACCTGCACGGCAAAAAGAGGCCCAGAGTTAATTAATTTAGTCATTATTTGTGGATTCAGACACAGTTTTTTTCAGGAGATTCCGTAAAGAAACTTTGGAGGCCATGTTGGATGCTTTGGGATCCGCTGGTGCAGATGGAGGGTCGGGCCAGGGGAAGAACACATGTTAAAAATGGAATCCCTTCAGGCCAAAGTCAGGGTTAAAGCCAGAGGCACAACAAAGAACACAGGACACTCGGGGTAAGAGAGGACAGCCACGGGTAGACACCTTATCCACTTTTATTTTTAAAATATTCTTCCGTCTTTCTCTGAGTTTCCATGCCTTTAAAGGTTCCTAAAACATCTGAACACCTCACAGTAGAAGTATGAGGCCTTTAAATAAACTCTTTCCTTGTAATAATATTAATAATAATTATGTTTCATTTACAAAAAATATATGTCGGAAAATAAAGAAAATATCACCTTGGCTCATAACATAACATGACACAGTATTTGATATGTTTTACCGTCAGCAGGAGGCGTAAGGCTGGTTCAATAAAATAATAGATTGCCTACATTTTCTCACAGTAATAGTTTAAATAAAGTTCCTATACATACAGTGTACAATATGTGCCCAAGAGGTGCTAAAAAGAGCCGTGTAATGAGAGTTATGTCGCCGGTAATTAGTCTGTATCGTCCGTATAATTGTAGTTAACACGTCCAATCCATCAAAATGTCAATATTGTTTATTAATTAAACAGTCACATTTTAGTGTAGGGAATGAAAACCTTGACTGGTGCGTTGCATTTTGCGTATTACAATTCATATTCACTGTATATTTTTCTAGTTTACAATGGACTAAACCCAGTTACGGTCTAAATCGCTTCTAAAATCGGGCTAAACCAGAACAAATCAGATCCAAATCACAAATAACCCAGAACCTAACGAAGTGTCAATAAACCAGAGGCGTTTACACATGATCCATTATCGACAATCTTGACTTGTCATAACTCTCATTCCACAGCTCTAACTCCACACCAAAACGGTTCAACTCTTACTCGAAAAGAAATATTAAAAAAAAACATTTAATCTGATGTTAACTTTTAAAGACAGTGTTATCTTGTGATCGCGTTTGTCTCCTGTGCGCAACAGCAGACTCCCTCACCCTCTGAAATATGAAATTGTCAAAAGAATCCATTTCCTTTGCTCTGAGTAACGTTATTAACCTTTGGCACGGGAGTTAATTGCCTTTTCTTTCCTCTGGCCTGGGAGTGTGTTTGATTTTTAAACGAGGTCGAAAGGTCACTCAAAACGGTTTGCATTTGCTAACATTTTGATTAGCCGTTTGAGCTTGACTTGTAACCTTTCTTTGTTGGCGCTTGAAATGTAGCGCGACGTGCGCCCTTCTGCTCCAATGCTTTTAGATCAAGTGCTTTGATTTTTAGACGGCAGATTTTAATAGGCTAACTTTGTGTGCGAGCAGGCTAACTTTGTGTGCAAGCAGGATAGCTTTGTGTGCGAGCAGGCTAGTTTTGTGTGCGAGCAGGCTAACTTTGTGTGCAAGCAGGATAGCTTTGTGTGCGAGCAGGCTAACTTTGTGTGCGAGCAGGCTAACTTTGTGTGCGAGCAGGCTAACTTTGTGTGCGAGCAGGCTAACTTTGTGTGCGAGCAGGCTAACTTTGTGTGCGAGCAGGCTAGTTTTGTGTGCGAGCAGGATGGATTTGTGTGCGAGCAAGCTAGCTTTGTGTGCGAGCAGGATGGATTTGTGTGCAAGCAAGCTAGCTTTGTGTGCGAGCAAGCTAGCTTTGTGTGCGAGCAGGATGGATTTGTGTGCAAGCAAGCTAGCTTTGTGTGCGAGCAAGCTAGCTTTGTGAGTGAGCAAGCTAGCTTTGTGAGTGAGCAAGCTAGCTTTGTGAGCGAGCAGGATAGATTTGTGTGCGAGCAGGATGGATTTGTGTGCGAGCAAGCTAGCTTTGTGTGCGAGCAAGCTAGCTTTGTGAGTGAGCAAGCTAGCTTTGTGAGTGAGCAAGCTAGCTTTGTGAGCGAGCAGGATAGATTTGTGTGCGAGCAGGATGGATTTGTGTGCGAGCAAGCTAGCTTTGTGTGCGAGCAAGCTAGCTTTGTGTGCGAGCAAGCTAGATTTGAGTGTTTCTTATTCAAAAAGTAAATTTGATTTCTGTTCCCAAACCATATTTATTTGTTTTAAATTGTAATCCACATGAAGAAAAACCCACGTGAGATAAACTATTCAGAATGTGACTTTTCACATTACTATGGAGTGACAAGCTACATCACAATGCTAGCATTAGCTTGAATGTTAGCGCTAAATTAGACCCACTTTTTAAATAGACATAAATATTTTTACCTGGACTTGAAGATTTTTATTAAATTACTCGACCAATATGAGTCATATTTATTTTGTCTTAAGGGCACAAGTATAACTACACAATAAGTGCTATTTTTCTAAACGAATAGCTGCTAAGCTAGTTCTCTTTGGTCGCTTGTTGGCTGTGTGGCTCTGGAGGGCTCTGTGTCCAGTGGACTTCCTGGAGCTCAGCGGATGAAAACACATTGAGTAACTGCCCTCTCTTTGGACAGACACTTGGTCACTGTCAGACAGCGCTGGGGTTCTCATGCATTTAAACTGAAGCTGTGGGAGTGTGGAGCGGGCTGCTGGGGCACTGGTGGCACTGGTGGCACTGGTGGCACTGGTGGCACTGGTGGCACTGGTGACACTGGTGGCACTGGTGGCACTGGTGGCACTGGTGACACTGGTGGCACTGGTGGCACTGGTGGCACTGGTGGCACTGGTGGCACTGGTGGCACTGGTGGCACTGGTGGCATTGGTGGCGCTGGTGGCACTGGTGGCATTGGTGACACTGGTGGCATTGGTGGCACTGGTGGCATTGGTGACACTGGTGGCGCTGGCATGGCGACCGGGATCTGACGCAGGACTGGTTTCGTACAGTATCAGAGCAAATACACAGCAGCACTTACTTTTATTTCAAAAACCTAACCTCTGCTGTGTTGTACTGCAGAAAATGGTCCAATCTACACTTAAAGATTGTTTATTAGACTTTTATAGGACATGTCAACAAATGTGGCAATTTGACTCTTTCCGTTTTTCAGATTTGCACGTCCCATAATACATTATAGCTTATTACATACTGAAAAACGTCCTTACCTTTTGCAAATAAACTACAAAAAGAGTTTAGATATCTTAAATTTACAACGCCTGTGACTTTGCTCTAAACTCAGGTTAACATACAGTAACTAATCGGGAGGAAACCTAATTCTATCCATAATCGTTTACCTGTCCGGGTCCCCACTGCGACCAGCGCCCCCAAAATACTCCAAAAGTACTTCATAAGCCCACAGTATCAGTTTAAAGTACTGGGTCACGTACATGCAGGTCACACAGCGGTCAGGAATGGCTTCTATCTCCACAGCAGATAGAACAGGACGCTGGACAGAGGACACTTCCTGTTTGGCCTTGGATGGAGACGGTGCATGCTCCGTGATTGGAGGCGGGGCCTAGCTGCATCGGTGTTAGCGGTGATGGTGCTGTGGGGGGATGTTGCAGCAGGTTTGGGGGGCGGGAGTCTGAGTGTTGCCCACAGGAAACAGTTTTAGTCATGGGGGGGAGGGACCGAGCAAGACAATAAACAAGAGGGAGTTTTGTTTGGGGTTTTTTGTACAAAAATAACAGGTAGACTCCAAAATAGAAGTAGCGACACGAGAGAAAAGTGCTTGAATTCAGAATCGTGATTTGAGTTCTTTTAATGTATAGCTACAAATTAGGGCCATTTGTTATGTTAAACGTCGCAGTAGCATAAAAGGATGTGTCAGAAACAACTAATCACAACTTTTAAAATCCATTCTGATCTATTTTTTACTTACACTATACTTGTTTGTTTCTAATTTCAAATCCATCACAATAAGTTTTCTTGATTCAAGCTAAATCATCTGAAAAATTGTCAAAACGTTTCTTGCCAACGTTTAGTAGCTTTGATCACGAAAGAACGGAATATTATTGTAATCATGTTTTTTTAAATGGCACAAATTCATTCTTCCTGCACCTATTTTGAAAAGTAAACAACCTTTTATGCTTTTTGAACTTCAGGCAAATGCCCTGGGAATAATCAAACTTTTTTTGATCAAAGTAAAAACAGTTCTGAATTCAAATACGTGCATCTCCAGTAGTTACTTCCTTTTGCAGTGAGAGTGTTACGCATTCAGGAGACAGGGAGACACGCTACAAGCACAATGTTATTTACAGGTTACAGCAGTCCTTCAAGTTTCAGTTTGAGACACAAAAATATGTTTGTTTTTTTGAGTTTTGGGGGGTCCGCACACAGCAATGTGGAGAATCCTTGGTGTTTGCTGTGTGGCCGCGTCCGTATTATTTACACTGTATATCGATATACAGCAGCAGTCCGGTGGTTTAAAGGCCCCGGACCATAGCACTCATGCACACGCGGAGGTCGAAAGGATAGTGGAAACGCTCTCATGTGGTGTACCATCGCTTAGCAACGCCTTTGGGGGAAAACACGGCAAGTGAGAAGGGCTTTAACTAACGTTTTCTAACTCAATTTGAACAAAAAGTGATATTTGCGGGTGCTTGAAGTGCTTGAAGTGTTAAATCGATCATTTACTCATGATAAAATAAACTTCCTTCTCGTCTTTTCTTAAGTCAAGGTACATAAAAACAATATATTGAACTGTGATGTGACGATGTTGAGTTTATTTTGGTTTCTACCGTCATTCATCATTCATTTGAACTTGATATTTTTACAGTTTTCTACATAATCGATAAGTTCCTGTACAAATCCTACTCGATAGAACCACAAAACATTGCACTATCCCTTCAATCTCGCACTCACTCTCTCTCTCTTTCGCGCTCTCTTCCACGCACAGTAGATTTCCCATAATGCCGCTGGGCTGTGGTAGGGCTCACGCTAACATGAATGTACTTTAGTTTTACCAGTCGGCGTCCTCCTCTATGTAGTAATCGGGTGCTGAAGTACCATCAAACAAACCGGGGTCCAGAGACTTGCGCTGTTTTCCTCGCGTGAAGACCCGAGACAGCGAGCCCAGGCCGATCTTCTCCTTCTTCTTCTTACGCTTCGCCTCCTCCAAATCTTCGAGGGACTATGGAGGACGACAGGACAACAGTGTGAGACGGACGGCGAGCGAAAACACAGCTGAAAGACGGATTAGTGTGAAAATGGAAAAGAAGGAA